>NC_047124.1:26583778-26760195 GCF_902500255.1 Thalassophryne amazonica
TAGTCATATAGAGCTGAGTATTATCAGCATAACATGGAAATATTAACTCATACCTACGGTATGTGTGATCTGACCTAGAGGTAGTATTTAAAGAGAAAATGATAAGGGGCCTACAACACGCCCTTTGGGTATGTCACGATCACTGAATAAAAATGAGAACAATGGCTTATTCTACCAAAGATATAAGTGGAATCTTTAAAGGTCTAGGCCAGGATCCAGCCAATGTGGACTGAGCCTACCTGATATAAAATTTATAAGTTAATTAGTAGTAGTTTTCAACAACATCAGACGCACAGAACCTTACCTTACCAAGTGCAAGGTGACGGTAATACATGAACATATTTATATATTACTAGAGTGCAGTAGATCCAAAATAAGTAGGGCTGTAACGATGAACTGATATGAGCTGAACTTGATTAGTAAGCAACTGCAATGATGAACAGACCCCTGAATCAGTTTAAATATGTGAAACCATTTCTCAACATTGCACCCAGTGAATCAAAACTTCACACATTCTCAAGAAATATTGGTTTCAAAATGCAAAACATGGAGAACCACACCCTACTTCTTCCAGATCAGGCTCAAAGCTTCTCAGTCGCTCCTTGTAATACTGTGAAACCAATTTACAACAAGAAATTTCTGCTATGCTATTTCTGCTATGCTAAGAATAGCTGGATTCTTCTTCCAGGCTTCTTCTATTATGTGCTTTCTGCTATTGTATTGCTATGGGGAGCTACGACCACTACCTTTGCCCCCCCCCCAGGACTAAACCAAACCAACTTTTTTAGGTTCCTTAGATGACCCCAAAACACAATCAGGATGTTCCCAAAAATAAAAACTGGCCTCAAGCCAGTTATCCAAAATGGCTGCCAATTTTTTTTTTCTTCACTAAAACACCAATGATTTCTGTCATTATTAAGTCTATTGTTTGTTCATATTATGTATTTTAATGATGAGTGCTATTTCTACCTGGTTCTTTTATGTAAAATTCTGCCCCTTACCAAAAACCAAACCACTGTATTCCTCATTTTGAGTTTATTCAAGGTCATGTTAGAAACCAGGCCTGGGACCCTCACAGACAGTGTCCATCTTGTGAAAAAGCACATGAAGTAACTTGTACAACACTTTTATACAATGTGGGTGTGGTTTAGTCTCACATTTCTAATGTTACTGGCTCTCACCAACAGGGGGTGGTCTCCCCTGAACACATGATAGAGTAAAACTTAACATATCTCTCAGAACTTCCAAACAAATAACACAAATACTTAATAGCTAACATAAAACAAAGAATGAGCACAGATATTATCTAACAATAAGGGTCTATTGGCGGCCATTTTGGACACCATTTTGAATCTTAAATCCATGAATGAATTTAGTTTAGGCACAAATGAGTTTGCTGTGACCTGCAATGGTCTTCCCATTGAATCTCTGTGATATTTAAGTTGTTTATATGTTGTGTAAAGGTGTTTTAGTGGGGGGGGGGAGCCTGTTTTGGCGGCCATCTTGGATAAATGGCTTGAGGCCAGTTTTTATTTTTGGTAACATCCTGATTGTGTTTTGGGATCATCTAAGGAACCTACAACAGTTGGTTTGGTTTAGTCCTGGGGGGTGCAAAGGTAGTGGTCGTAGCTCCCCTAGTATATGTGGTGCTGCCCTCAGTGGTGAACAAACGCTGAGCAGAGGCAGTGCCAATTTGCTACACCACACTAGTAAAAACCTGAATAAGGCCGCTGGTCTTTCATTAAATATGTATTTGAAGGTAAACAATACCACTTTTACCTTATTCTAATCCTGGAAAATAAATATCTACATTAAACATATCAGACAGAATTGTACTGCACCAAATCAAATCACTCCACAATATAAACTATTGTCACTGAATCATATTATATCATAGGAAGAGAGGCACACCCCTAAAAATAAGACATAATTCAATACACTCAAAGTGAATTTTGTACAACCCTCCAAATAGTGACACAAAAATACACATTGGCTGTCCTTACTGTGTTTTCCTTTGTAGCTAAAAGCAATCATAGGGATGAAATCCACTTCCAAGTATCCCCACTGGCCCACTTTCAAAAGCAACCACCTTCTCAGCAATCTCGACTGCAGTGGGTGACCAAAGCACACTGATTATGTTCCCTAAAAATAGATACACAGTGGATCTGGAACAATAGGTGTCTTATTCGATGTCCAATTTCTGCTGCGCCATATATTGGTGATTCGACGACTGCCTGCCAGCGGTCAGCCACTAGAAGATGGGTAAAAAATAAAAAAAACCCATTGTATTTCTTACCTCGGGGTAGTTGTATTGTGTTGTCAAGTGTTACCCTCTTGAATGTCACTTGTTTGTTCCTCACGGTGGTCGGCAGCATTACGACATGTTAAAATTAGCTCTCTGTCTGGCATTATTCACACTGACAAGCCTGCCCTCCCAGCTCCGTTTGTTAAAAAAACAACAACAACAACAACAAGTAGAACAAGCTAAAGGTGACATTTAGGATTCCGATGCTGTCAGCGTGCCATAGATCGGGCTGAAGGTAAATAACGGCGTGAAATGCTTTTTCTGGGTGGTATTTCTTTCCTGTCAGTGCCAGGCAACCTATTGCTGCTGTCAACAGGCAGGCAAATTGTCACTGGAAGGAGGACAAGTACGGCGGCGGGCGGGCGGCGGGGGGAGGGATGGAGGGAGGGAAGGGAGAGACGGATGCTGCAGGGAGGCCGTCTCCTGTACGTGGGCGAATGTGCCTCCATCTTGACTCGGGCTCGTAAATCATGCCTCCCCTCCGGGGCCTATCTTCCATTCTCAGACCTTCACAACAGCTTGTTCCTCGGCCTGTGACGAAAGGAGCTGTTGTCACTGCAGCTATCGATTGCGGCGGGATGAGTTTGTCGGACCGGGAGATTTCACCCATCTGAGCGTGGTCACTGAAGTGTCTCCTCCCGTGTCAGTCTGCGGGCTACACATCACCGAATAATATGTCCCAAAATGACTCTTCGCAAACTGCTTGAAGGATAAATTATGATTGGAGGGAGAGTTCTAATTATACTGATTCACAGCCTTTAATGACTTGCATCATTCACCCATTGCATTCTGGGATTGTCAACATATAAAATCCGATTGCAGGATATTTAGCAGATTAATTGCTTAAACGCCTATTCAACCAGCTTCTTTCAGTACAGCCCGGTCCATAAGTATTTGGACAGTGGGAATCCATTAAATTGGTGAAACCGTCAAGATGTGCTTGTAATGTGGACTTTCAGCTTTAATTCAAGGGGCTTGTCAAAAATATGAAGGAATTAAAACAATTTCTACGTGCTTTCAGAGGCCTTAGATATTTGACAAAATAAATACAAGTATTTCTGATACAAATTATCAGGTTTACAGTTTTCCTTCAGCAAGTCAGGGGATGGATACATGAAAATTCAGTAAGGTATATCTTCTATTATACATTCTAATTCTAAGGTAGAACTCTACTAATGTATACTAAAGTATATCTAAAAAAGAAGAATACAGCCACTTAGGTGCCTGGTCTTGAGAACGAGGGAACATGAACATGTCCAAGTTACTGAATATGTTTTGGACTTCATTTACATCGTTCAGACAGAAATATAAAGAGTACGAATAGTAAATCTGTCTGGAGTTGGCAACGCTCAAAAACCGAGCGACTGTGCAAGAACGAGCCAAGTGAGGAAAGCCACCAAGACACAAACAATTCTGATGGAGTTATAGACTTCCATGGCTGATACACAGTGCAACTTTTGTCCATTGCAACACCAGTCGCAGCTACATGGTACTGAGGAATAGAGAAGACTTTTTGCCTCTACTGGTGGTTGGCTCTCACTGCGGTATTGTATCACTTCCTGTTCCGGAGCACAGCGGTGTTTTTCTGTATCTGTTAGCTGTTTAATCTGCGCAGTTAGATTGATCTAGTTATCTAGATTACAATTTGTTTCCCAGTGTAATCTTTACGTGCCTTAACTAAAGCACTCCTTCTGCTGAATCACCTCTAAATTATTTACACATTATTCACTTTGCGTGTTTTTAGGAATCCGCTAGCTTAGCGTAGCTACTAGCTCTTAGCCGATTTAGCATGGCGGCTTCTCCTGTCTCTCCCGCACTTTTCTGCTCTGGGTGTGAAATGTTTAGTTATTCCTCGGCCTCCTTTAGCAGTAACGGTACTTGTAATAAGTGTAGCTTATTCGTAGCTTTGGAGGCCAGGCTGGGCGAATTGGAGACTCGGCTCCGCACCGTGGAAAATTCTACAGCTAGCCAGGCCCCTGTAGTCGGTGCGGACCAAAGTAGCTTAGCCGCCGTTAGTTACCCCCTGGCAGATCCCGAGCAGCCGGGAAAGCAGGCTGACTGGGTGATTGTGAGGAGGAAGCGTAGCCCTAAACAGAAGCCCCGTGTACACCGCCAACCCGTTCACATCTCTAACCGTTTTTCCCCACTCGACGACACACCCGCCGAGGATCAAACTCTGGTTATTGGCGACTCTGTTTTGCGAAATGTGAAGTTAGCGACACCAGCAACCATAGTCAATTGTCTTCCGGGGGCCAGAGCAGGTGACATTGAAGGAAATTTGAAACTGCTGGCTAAGGCTAAGCGTAAATTTGGTAAGATTGTAATTCACGTCTGCAGTAATGACACCCGGTTACGCCAATCGGAGGTCACTAAAATTAACATTAAATCGGTGTGTAACTTTGCAAAAACAATGTCGGACTCTGTAGTTTTCTCTGGGCCCCTCCCCAATCAGACCGGGAGTGACATGTTTAGCCGCATGTTCTCCTTGAATTGCTGGCTGTCTGAGTGGTGTCCAAAAAATGAGGTGGGCTTCATAGATAATTGGCAAAGCTTCTGGGGAAAACCTGGTCTTGTTAGGAGAGACGGCATCCATCCCACTTTGGATGGAGCAGCTCTCATTTCTAGAAATCTGGCCAATTTTCTTAAATCCTCCAAACCGTGACTATCCAGGGTTGGGACCAGGAAGCAGAGTTGTAGTCTTACACACCTCTCTGCAGCTTCTCTCCCCCTGCCATCCCCTCATTACCCCATCCCCGTAGAGACGGTGCCTGCTCCCAGACTACCAATAACCAGCAAAAATCTATTTAAGCATAAAAATTCAAAAAGAAAAAATAATATAGCACCTTCAACTGCACCACAGACTAAAACAGTTAAATGTGGTCTATTAAACATTAGGTCTCTCTCTTCTAAGTCCCTGTTGGTAAATGATATAATAATTGATCAACATATTGATGTATTCTGCCTTACAGAAACCTGGTTACAGCAGGATGAATATGTTAGTTTAAATGAGTCAACACCCCCGAGTCACACTAACTGTCAGAATGCTCGTAGCACGGGCCGAGGCAGAGGATTAGCAGCAATCTTCCATTCCAGCTTATTAATTAATCAAAAACCCAGACAGAGCTTTAATTCATTTGAAAGCTTGACTCTTAGTCTTGTCCATCCAAATTGGAAGTCCCAAAAACCAGTTTTATTTGTTATTATCTATCGTCCACCTGGTCGTTACTGTGAGTTTCTCTGTGAATTTTCAGACCTTTTGTCTGACTTAGTGCTTAGCTCAGATAAGATAATTATAGTGGGCGATTTTAACATCCACACAGATGCTGAGAATGACAGCCTCAACACTGCATTTAATCTATTATTAGACTCTATTGGCTTTGCTCAAAAAGTAAATGAGTCCACCCACCACTTTAATCATATCTTAGATCTTGTTCTGACTTATGGTATGGAAATAGAAGACTTAACAGTATTCCCTGAAAACTCCCTTCTGTCTGATCATTTCTTAATAACATTTACATTTACTCTGATGGACTACCCAGCAGTGGGGAATAAGTTTCATTACACTAGAAGTCTTTCAGAAAGTGCTGTAACTAGGTTTAAGGATATGATTCCTTCTTTATGTTCTCTAATGCCATATACCAACACAGTGCAGAGTAGCTACCTAAACTCTGTAAGTGAGATAGAGTATCTCGTCAATAGTTTTACATCCTCATTGAAGACAACTTTGGATGCTGTAGCTCCTCTAAAAAAGAGAGCTTTAAATCAGAAGTGCCTGACTCCGTGGTATAACTCACAAACTCGTAGCTTAAAGCAGATAACCCGTAAGTTGGAGAGGAAATGGCGTCTCACTAATTTAGAAGATCTTCACTTAGCCTGGAAAAAGAGTCTGTTGCGCTATAAAAAAAGCCCTCTGTAAAGCTAGGACATCTTTCTACTCATCACTAATTGAAGAAAATAAGAACAACCCCAGGTTTCTTTTCAGCACTGTAGCCAGGCTGACAAAGAGTCAGAGCTCTATTGAGCTGAGTATTCCATTAACTTTAACTAGTAATGACTTCATGACTTTCTTTGCTAACAAAATTTTAACTATTAGAGAAAAAATTACTCATAACCATCCCAAAGACGTATCGTTATCTTTGGCTGCTTTCAGTGATGCCGGTATTTGGTTAGACTCTTTCTCTCCGATTGTTCTGTCTGAGTTATTTTCATTAGTTACTTCATCCAAACCATCAACATGTTTATTAGACCCCATTCCTGCCAGGCTGCTCAAGGAAGCCCTACCATTATTTAATGCTTCGATCTTAAATATGATCAATCTATCTTTGTTAGTTGGCTATGTACCACAGGCTTTTAAGGTGGCAGTAATTAAACCATTACTTAAAAAGCCATCACTTGACCCAGCTATCTTAGCTAATTATAGGCCACTCTCCAACCTTCCTTTTCTCTCAAAAATTCTTGAAAGGGTAGTTGTAAAACAGCTAACTGATCATCTGCAGAGGAATGGTCTATTTGAAGAGTTTCAGTCAGGTTTTAGAATTCATCATAGTACAGAAACAGCATTAGTGAAGGTTACAAATGATCTTCTTATGGCCTCGGACAGTGGACTCATCTCTGTGCTTGTTCTGTTAGAGCTCAGTGCTGCTTTTGATACTGTTGACCATAAAATTTTATTACAGAGATTAGAGCATGCCATAGGTATTAAAGGCACTGCGCTGCGGTGGTTTGAATCATATTTGTCTAATAGATTACAATTTGTTCATGTAAATGGGGAATCTTCTTCACAGACTAAAGTTAATTATGGAGTTCCACAAGGTTCTGTGCTAGGACCAATTTTATTCACTTTATACATGCTTCCCTTAGGCAGTATTATTAGACGGTATTGCTTAAATTTTCATTGTTACGCAGATGATACCCAGCTTTATCTATCCATGAAGCCAGAGGACACACACCAATTAGCTAAACTGCAGGATTGTCTTACAGACATAAAGACATGGATGACCTCTAATTTCCTGCTTTTAAACTCAGATAAAACTGAAGTTATTGTACTTGGCCCCACAAATCTTAGAAACATGGTGTCTAACCAGATCCTTACTCTGGATGGCATTACCCTGACCTCTAGTAATACTGTGAGAAATCTTGGAGTCATTTTTGATCAGGATATGTCATTCAAAGCGCATATTAAACAAATATGTAGGACTGCTTTTTTGCATTTACGCAATATCTCTAAAATCAGAAAGGTCTTGTCTCAGAGTGATGCTGAAAAATTAATTCATGCATTTATTTCCTCTAGGCTGGACTATTGTAATTCATTATTATCAGGTTGTCCTAAAAGTTCCCTAAAAAGCCTTCAGTTAATTCAAAATGCTGCGGCTAGAGTACTGACGGGGACTAGAAGGAGAGAGCATATCTCACCCATATTGGCCTCTCTTCATTGGCTTCCTGTTAATTCTAGAACAGAATTTAAAATTCTTCTTCTTACTTATAAGGTTTTGAATAATCAGGTCCCATCTTATCTTAGGGACCTCGTAGTACCATATCACCCCAATAGAGCGCTTCGCTCTCAGACTGCAGGCTTACTTGTAGTTCCTAGGGTTTGTAAGAGTAGAATGGGAGGCAGAGCCTTCAGCTTTCAGGCTCCTCTCCTGTGGAACCAGCTCCCAATTCAGATCAGGGAGACAGACACCCTCTCTACTTTTAAGATTAGGCTTAAAACTTTCCTTTTTGCTAAAGCTTATAGTTAGGGCTGGATCAGGTGACCCTGAACCATCCCTTAGTTATGCTGCTATAGACGTAGACTGCTGGGGGGTTCCCATGATGCACTGTTTCTTTCTCTTTTTGCTCTGTATGCACCACTCTGCATTTAATCATTAGTGATCGATCTCTGCTCCCCTCCACAGCATGTCTTTTTCCTGGTTCTCTCCCTCAGCCCCAACCAGTCCCAGCAGAAGACTGCCCCTCCCTGAGCCTGGTTCTGCTGGAGGTTTCTTCCTGTTAAAAGGGAGTTTTTCCTTCTCACTGTAGCCAAGTGCTTGCTCACAGGGGGTCGTTTTGACCGTTGGGGTTTTACATAATTATTGTATGGCCTTGCCTTACAATATAAAGCGCCTTGGGGCAACTGTTTGTTGTGATTTGGTGCTATATAAAAAAAATTGATTGATTGATTGATTGATTGATATGAATTCCACCCTTGGTTGTCCCACGTGCCTTCTGGCAAACTATAGCTAAAGTTTCACAGTTGCTTTTTGTTAAATCATTCTCTGTGCCAGTTCACCATGGGGGTATCAAATTGGTGATACTACAGACAAAAGTTACATTATGCATAGCTGCACTATGCTTGTCATGAGTGTCTTGGTGGCTTCCCTCACTAATCCCCTTCTTGCATGGCCACTCAGTTTTTAAAAACTGCCTATTCCCCACAGATTTAACACAGACGAATATATTGTTTCGTCTCTTAAAATTGAAGGACTGCATATACAAATGACTATAATTCCTAAATGATTAATGTGATATTTTTCAACCCCTTGACTTAAAGCTGAACGTCTACAAAATAAGCACATCTCAAGTGTTTCATTTCAGCTCCATTGTGGTGGTGTACAGAGACAAACTCACAAAAATGGTGTGATATCATGTCTCTACAAGATGAGCCATTTCAGTGCCTGTTAGTTTAAATAGAAAGTATCTGGCACTTAGCCACGCCCCTTCTCAGAAACTAGGAGGAGCAGAAGCAATGTCGTGGCTGAAAAACTCATCTCTCTCTCTCGTAGCGCAGACTGGATCAGCGGGCGCATTGGTAGTTAAGATAAGGATGGTTGTGACATAGGTCACAGAAGTCTGAAACAAGCTGTTGCAGAAATAAATTTAGCTTATAAGAGAGTGTTACAAAATGTAAACGTGTCAGAGAATCGAGAATTGGCGAGAATACCGACTATATTGAAATGTCAAAGATAAACAGAAACAGTTTTTGCACAGTATGGCCCCTTTAAATTTAACAGCTGATAAAAATGATTTGTAGTTTAATGTATGTAGACATGTTGTTTACACCGGAGATTATGTTCAAACAGCGTGAACATGAAGATAAGGAATAATTGCCTTTCTTTATATATATATATATATATATATATATATATATATATACAACCCCTGGCAAAAATTATGGAATCACCAGCCTCGGAGGATGTTCATTCAGTTGTTTAATTTTGTAGAAAAAAAGCAGATCACAGACATGACACAAAACTAAAGTCATTTCAAATGGCAACTTTCGGCTTTAAGAAACACTATGAGAAATCAGAAAAAATAATTGTGGCAGTCAGTAACGGTTACTTTTTTAGACCAAGCAGAGGAAAAAAATATGGAATCACTCAATTCTGAGGAAAAAATTATGGAATCACCCTGTAAATTTTCATCCCCAAAACTAACACCTGCATCATATCAGATCTGCTCGTTAGTCTGCATCTAAAAAGGAGTGAACACACCTTGGAGAGCTGTTGCACCAAGTGGACTGACATGAATCATGGCTCCAACAAGAGAGATGTCAATTGAAACAAAGGAGAGGATTATCAAACTCTTAAAAGAGAGTAAATCATCACGCAATGTTGCAAAAGATGTTAGTTGTTCACAGTCAGCTGTGTCTAAACTGATGACCAAATACAAACAACATGGGAAGGTTGTTAAAGGCAAACATACTGGTAGACCAAGGAAGACATCAAAGCGTCAAGACAGAAAACTTAAAGCAATATGTCTCAAAAATCGAAAAAATGTACAACAAAACAAATGAGGAACGAATGGGAGGAAACTGGAGGAAACTGGAGTCAACGTCTGTGACTGAACTGTAAGAAACCGCCTAAAGGAAATGGGATTTACATACAGAAAAGCTAAACGAAAGGCATCATTAACACCTAAACAGAAAAAAACAAGGTTACAATGGGCTAAGGAAAAGCAATTGTGGACTGTGGATGACTGGATGAAAGTCATATTCAGTGATGAATCTCGAATCTGCATTGGGCAAGGTGATGATGCTGGAACTTTTGTTTGGTGCCTTTCCAATGAGATTTATAAAGATGACTGCCTGAAGAGAACATGTAAATTTCCACAGTCATTGATGATATGGGGCTGCATGTCAGGTAAAGGCACTGGGGAGATGGCTGTCATTACATCATCAATAAATGCACAAGTTTATGTTGATATTTTGGACAATTGAAAGGATGTTTGGGCATGATGAAATCATTTTTCAAGATGATAATGCATCTTGCCATAGAGCAAAAACTGCAAAAACATTCCTTGCAAAAAGACACATAGGGTCAATGTCATGGCATAGGGTCAATGTCAATGAGCAGATCTGATTTGATGCAGGTGTTAATTTGGGGGATGAAAATTTACAGGGTGATTCCATAATTTTTTCCTCAGAATTGAGTGATTCCATATTTTTTCCCTCTGCTTGGTCTAAAAAAGTAACCGTTACTGACTGTCACAATCTTTTTTTCTTGATTTCTTATAGTGTTTCTTAAAGCCAGAAAGTTGCCATTTGAAATGACTTTAGTTTTGTGTCATGTCTGTGATCTGCTTTTTTTCTACAAAATTAAACAACTGAATGAACATCCTCTGAGGCCGGTGATTCCATATTTTTTGCCAGGGGTTGCATATATATATATATATATATATATATATATATATATATATATATATATATATATATATATATATATATATATATAATTCTTTGATCCACTTTAAGAAAATTTTCCCAATAATAATACGGCGAAGTAACATACAGATTCCCTCACGCACGCGGCAGGCATCCGTTGCCTTTGCAACGGTTTCTGGCGGATTCGACTGTGCTTTTTTTTAGGCCTGCTGCCGCCGGTGCTGCTGCTGGGTTACATGACTGGACTGACAAAATATTTTAATAGGTTCCACGGCGAGAAACTAAATTTAAATCCAATGACACGCTAATTAAATATTGGAGAGTGGTTCTACAGCGAGGCCGACCAAAGTGAGAATACTTTAAAACCAAGTCGTTAAATTATTTACTGCACCTCCCTCCACCTTCTAAAAGCCAGTTAGCTGAACATTTGGTGAAAACCGAGGACAGGATTTAAACTCCGAACGTTATTTTAAATTCAAGGTGGAAGAAATTATACAAATTTGACAGTTCTGAAATTAAAGACCTTGACTGTCTGAAACTTGTCTCGAGTGAATAACTAATAAGCAAAAAGCCACAATTTTGAGTCTTTAGTTTTGTTTTATTTTTATATATTTTGGGGCATTTTTGACAAATGGACTTTGTTGTTTTTTTCTTACAAGCAGCAGTGATCTGCATTATGGCATAAATTTGATTTATTTAATAATTTAATGTTACAAATCTGTAAAACAACTGAGGGGCATCGTTTATGGCAGAAATGAAGCATTTTGATCATTTGAACTAAATGATCCAATTACTTGAGAAAATGACTTTTGAACCACTTGAAAAACTAAATAAAATAATTGATAAAAAAAAAAACCCCACAATTTCTGAAACCCTTGAAACATGAAATGAAACAACGAAACAATAACCCCAGAAAACGATTTGCTGTTTCAAAAAGCACAACAAACATTTTTTTTTTTTTTTTTTATGGATTTGCTTTTGTGAGTCTGAGTGAATAGAAATGACAAAAATAAAATAAAAACGTCAATTCAGAAAATTAATCACAGGATTAAAATGTTCAAAAATATTAATGGGATTTGGTGAACGGTGGAGAGTCCTTAATTCAGAAAGTTCATCACTGTTTCAAATGTGACAAAAAAAAAAAAACAACAACAAAATAAAGCAGTTCTCTCAGAACATGGTTGTCTAGTCCAAAAAAAAAAAAAAAGAAAGAAAGAACGAAGAAGGAAAAAGAACAAACCAAAGCCTTGAAAATGTAAATGAAACATTTGCTTGAGACAAAATCATCTTTCAAAGCAGAATGCATTGTTTACATAAATAGTGAGTGTGCTTGTGCTCAGTTGTGTGCCTGTGGCTGTGTCAGTCTTAAAATGAAGTGTAGTCAGGCACCGACCTGTGTTGGTGCATTGCTATCATGATCACCAAAAACCTGAGCTAAACCTGAGCACAGGACTTTCCTATTACATACCTGCAGGAAAGGACTAGGTTTCAAATTGTGAACTTCTAGGATGCAGATCTGTGAGGGTGGGAACAGACCTCCACTCGCCAGAAAACCTCTCACTTGAATCTGCTGCACTAGATTCCAGTGCACCCTGGTTCTTAGAGTGCATAACAAAGACACTCAAAGTGATTTATTTCATGTTATGACCAAAAACATGCCCGTGACTAATTACAAGTGCTGCCCAGCACTTAGCTTATGTTCCCTTTAAATAGCAAAGTGGAGTTGGACACGCCCTCCCCAAAACACATTGTATATGCAAGATAGAGTCCAATTTCTTGCAGTTTTTTTTTTTTTTGGAATATTCAAAATCTTACAATGGTGGTTTGGTTATTCCTTGGTTCTAAAAAAGATTTATTGATTCTAAATGAAGAAAAATGAAAAAAAAAATTGCTTCAGAAAATATTCACCATTTTGAAATGCTCAGAAAGCTATATAAAGCAGTTGCCTCGCAAAATTCTTGTCCAGTCAAGGCTCGAATCACAAAATTCAACAAATGCTTCAAGAAATTAAGCATTGTTTTGAAATATTCAAAACATTTAAGGAAACTATCGCTTCAGAAAAACGATTCATTGTTTTGAAACACTCAAAACACTTAACGAACCTATTGCTTTAGAAAAAGATTAATCATTTTGAAACACTCAAAACACTTAATGAACCTATTTTGAAACACTTAAAACATTTAACGAACATATTGCTTTAGAAAAAGATTCATCATTTTGAAACACTCAAAACACTTAATGAACCTATTTTGAAACACTCAAAACACTTAATGAACCTATTGCTTCAGAAAGATTCATCATTTTGAAACACTCAAACCACTTAACAAACCTATTCCTTCAGAAAAAGATTCATCGTTTTGAAACACTCAAAACTCTTAATGAACCTATTTTGAAACACTCAAAACACTTAACAAACCTATTGCTTCAGAAAAAGATGAATCATTTTGAAACACTCAAAACACTTAATGAACCTATTTTGAAACACTCAAAACAATTAACAAACCTATTGCTTCAGAAAAAGATTCATCATTTTGAAACACTCAAAACACTTAATGAACCTATTGCTTTGAAGAAGAAAAATTTTTTTTTTTTTTTAACACGCTCAAAACTAGCTCAGTCTCACATTTTTTTTCTGTCCTCCCGTCACGAAATGATTCAAATTTTCATGACGGGTTTTTTTTAAACTCACTATTGCTAACCCTACTCCTACCCCCAACCCAATTACGTGCAGCTATCACAGAATGAATTAGAATGAATTTGTGCTCTCATGATGAAAATTTTGCACTTTTCACGACAATATGATGGACCAATAGATTAATGTATATTTTGTGCTGCTGAATCACGACAATCCGTGAGGCTGGGTTGCGTAAAACACATGAATGGAGTAATCTAGCTCAGTGGTTCCCAGCCTTTTTTTTCGGGACCCCCTACTTGCACCTAAGAAAGCCCCCCCCCTTCCCCCCCAAAAGAGAATAAAGTGATTCAGGTTGAAAACCAGAGATGCAGCTGATCGTAGCCCACCCAATAATAAATTTGTATCTACGCCCCTGTATTGGTGGTGGATAAATTTCATCTCACCAGCATCAGGAGCAATAAAATGTATTGAAAACGGTAATAATAGTAATATTACACCACCATGTCTCCAGTGCCTCCACATTCTTTGTCCTGAGGCAGTTTCAAAGCATTTCTTCATCTTGCTTCCTCACCCTGAAAGCCTAGTTTGTAAAACTGCACCAGCGCTGCACACAGGAGCACACTCCCACTCCACCTCCCAGCCTGCCGAGAGCACTTGAAAGCAATTTTCTTTTAATCAAGTTCACTCTAAAGGCCCCTCTGACGCCAACCTCAGCAACACTACCATTTAGTTCAGTTTTTTGTTTTGTTGCGTCTCGCTCTACATTATATTGATTTCTTCATGACTACTATGAAATTCTGTTTACTGACATAATGTGAAGTCACTCTGAGTTTATTGCTCCTTCTCACGATGTATCTTTTATATGAATATCTGCATATCTCAGGGCAAAAAAAAATGTCAGTTTATGCGTTACTGTGTGGCAGTCCGCAACCCACCATGAGACATTTGTACTGCAGCTGACATTGGCTGCATCGTTTCCTGACGCCTCCAAGGCAAAGAAGTTTCTTCTGTATCGTATTACTGAGGCACATATTTCATACACACTTAATAGTCAATGACCTTGGGTGTGATGTAGTGCCGTGCATGTTAATGTTGCCCTACTGCATTATTAATTCACTTTGTGTTTAAACAAGAGCACCTTGTGACTGCAGACGAGCCGTACGTCGCATCAGTCAGTGCAGCGGAGACGGCTTGAAATGGCGAATATTGAAAAATATTCATATTGATCCAAACAGGCAAAACTACGATGGAGTTTTAGGGCCACATTGAATTATTATTATTTTTTTTTTGGACTTCTAGAATAAAGTTGTAATATTAGGAGAAAAAAAGTCGGAATATTACAAGAAAAAAGTCAAATATTATATTATGACTTTATTCTCGTAATATTACGACTTTATTCTTGTAAAATTATGAATTTATTCTCGTAAAATTACGACTTTATTCTCGTAAAATTACAACTTTTTTTCTTGTAAAACTACGACAATTCTCAAAGTCTTAAAATTACGACTTTATTCTCGTAATATTACAACTTTATTCTCAAAGTCTAAAAAAAAAAATTCTATGTGGCCCTAAAACACCATCGTACAAAACAGCAAGCTATCATTCACGTTTTGAGAATGACATCTTTTGGCAGTCGCTAACATCACAATGCAATGCTAATGGGTAATGTTAGCATGACTGAATGACTTGTTTGTGAGCATTTTGTTTGAAATACCTGTAATAATATGGCTTTTCGCAGGGTTATTTGGCCTAACAGATCATCGATGAGGTGTGTAATGTAGTCGTTTTTTCCATTTAGTGAAGTGCTGGCTTACGCACAGAAAGCCACAACTCCTAGAGTGCTGCGTTCGCTACGTACACATGCAGAGCCACCTATATACATAGGATTGTTAATTCACGGTTTTAGAGTATCCCAGAATCCTTTGCGCGCTGGGGAGGGAGGCTTGATAATGGCTCAGCTTAATGCAAACTTTAACATTGAAAATGCCATAGACATGCTAACGCGCTAGCATCGGCCCCGTTTTTTAAGTTATAAAATATATCTATCAACTGTTTCAGAAGACCATAACAGGTCGGCAGGTAAATATTACTCACAGACATATACGCTTTAGGGTTTTAGCAGGAAAAATTAAGATAAAGCGAAATAAAACAAAGAACCAACTAAGCATCAGATTGAAGATCAAAGCACTGCTTCACTGGTTCAAGGTTCAAAGCAAAGCCGCACTGCAGAAACAGTTGATTATACAGACCCGCTGCAGGGTCTGTAATCAATGTAGAGAAATTATCATTTTCCTGACAAACACCCCAAAAACAACAGCCACTCTGAAGGACCGATAAGGGAATCGTTAAGCCAAAAGGCTACTGATGTCGATGGATCGAATAATTTCTTAAGGATACCCAAAAAGAACCAGTTCCCGACACGCAACACTAACATCAACACGTTTTTTTGATGTTCACGATTATCTTAGTTAAACACCTAAATACATATTTTGGTTGAACTCACCTCCATAATGACACAATGTTGCAAACAAGTTGCCACAAACACTTGTTTACACTGACAACAAAATCTTTGCCTCCCCAGCGAGAACGTGATTACGTGCAAGATTTGACACTGTAAAGGCGTATATATATATATATATATATATATATATATATATATATATATATATACGAGGTCTGTCAATAAAGTAACGGTCCTTTTTATTTTTTTCAAAAACTATATGGATTTCATTCATATGTTTTTACGTCAGACATGCTTGAACCCTTGTGCGCATGCGTGAGTTTTTCCACGCCTGTCGGTGACGTCATTCGCCTGTGAGCACTCCTTGTGGGAGGAGTCGTTCAGCCCCTCGTCGGAATTCCTTTGTCTGAGAAGTTGCTGAGAGACTGGCGCTTTGTTTGATTAAAATTTTTTCTAAACCTGTGAGACACATCGAAGTGGACATGGTTCGAAAAATTAAGCTGGTTTTCAGTGAAAATTTTAACAGCTGATGAGAGATTTTGAGGTGATTCTGTCGCTTTAAGGACTTCCCACGGTGCGAGACGTCGCGCAGCGCTCTCAGGCGCCGTCATCAGCCTGTTTCAAGCTTAAAACCTCCACATTTCAGGCTCTATTGATCCAGGACGTTGTGAGAGAACAGAGACGTTTCAGAAGAAGTCGGTTTCAGCATTTTATCCGGATATTCCACTGTTAAAGGAGATTTTTTTAATGAAAGACGTGCGGGCGGATTGCAGCGTCGGCTCGCAGCCGCCGCGACGCTCCGTCACAGGAAAAACACCTCTGTTGGAAGCCTTGAGGACAAGTTGGAACATCTCCAGCTGATAAACAATTTCTCATATACTCACTCCACTGAAAGCCATCAAAAGCCAACTGGATTTTAACAAATGGTTATCAACACGGAGGTGTTTTTCCTGTGCCGCCGTGCCGCGTCGGCTGCGTCCCGACGCGCGGACCCGTCCGCACGTATTTCATTAAAAAAATCTCCTTTAACAGTGGAATATCCAGATAAAATGCTGAAACCGACTTCTTCTGAAACGTCTCTGTTCTCTCACGACGTCCTGGATCAATAGAGCCTGAAATGTGGAGGTTTTCAGCTTGAAACAGGCTGATGACACTGCCTGAGAGCGCAGCGCAATGTCTCGCACCGTGAAAAGTCCTTAAAGCGACAGAATCACCTCAAAATCTCTCATCAGCTGTTAAAATTTTCACTGAAAACCAGCTTAATTTTTCGAACCGTGTCCACTTCGATGTGTCTCACAGGTTTAGAAAAAATTTTGATCAAACAAAGCGCCAGTCTCTCAGCAACTTCTCAGACAAGGGAATTCCGACGAGGGGCTGGACGACTCCTCCCACAAGGAGTGCTCACAGGCGTGGAAAAACTCACGCATGCGCACGAGGGTTCAAGCATGTCTGACGTAAAAACATATGAATGAAATCCATATAGTTTTTGAAAAAAATAAAAAGGACCTATACTTTACGGACATCCCTCGTATATATATATATATATATATATATATATATATATATATATATATATATATATATATATATATATATATATATATATATATATATAAAGTGGAATCCAATCCAATGAGTCAGTTTTTAAGTGTATCACTCAAACAAATGACTCATTGGACGAAATCAATTCATTTATGGGCAGGATTTCCATCTAATAAAGCTATTTAGCACCGACTCAAATAAAACACATCCATACAAGATAATGTAATTTAATTTAGTTGGGACTACATACTGTATATTTATTAGGTGGAATCCAATCTAATGAGACAGTTTTTAAGTAAAACAAATGACTCATTGATGAACTCAATTCATTTATGGGCAGGATTTCCATCTAATAAAGCTATTTAGCACCAACTCAAATAAAACACATCCATACAAGATAATGTAATTTAATTTAGTTGGGACTACATACTGTATATTTATTAGGTGGAATCCAATCTAATGAGACAGTTTTTAAGTAAAACAAATGACTCATTGATGAACTTGATTCAATTATGGGCAGGATTTCCATCTAATAAATATATGTAGTCCCAACTAAATTAAATTATCTTGCATAGATGCACTTTATTTGCATTGAGGCTACATATATTTATTAGATGGAAATCCGGCTCATAATTGAATTGAGTTCATCCAATGCATCAGTTTTTTGAATGTAGCAGAATTACAATAACAGCAAAATCTTCCTCAAAAAAATGTGAGAGGGAGTTTTTCCTTACCACTGTTTGCTCAGGAGGGTTGGTAAGGTTAGACCTTATGCTTATGAAGCGCCTTGGGGTGACTTAAGTTGTGAATTGATGTGAAATAAATTAGTTGAATCTGACCCTATTTTAACTTACCATTGAAAATTTCCTGATTGTAATTCCGCTGCAAGTTTAGACCATTGCAATTTCAATGTACCTAGGAAAAACAGTATACAGGAAAACTGGCGAATGCGGGAAGTTCTCTTCAGTCAATCTGTTCATATGAGTGCTTCTTGCATGAGGCTCATTGTTTGAAGGTTTATTGTCTGCCCAAACTGCCATCACATTAGCAGCAAACACTTCCCTAAACCAATACTTTCAGACCTATACGTTGGCGTTAGAAATCACAGTAGCAATTTCCATCAGTTCTATTTCCTAGACTGACATTTCATTCTTGACTTTCCTCCTGAATCTCTCTCTTTCCAGGTCACGATGTCCCACAAAGACATTTTGACGTGACTGATCTGCGTGGGCGCCAGAGCTCCGACATGAACAGGTGAGTCTGGTGTCTTCACTCAGAGATTAATAACGATGAGTGCCCAGAACGACGGGTGGAAGCCCAAAGTTAAGATTAGCTTTCATGATGTGAGGAGCCTGGCGACATGATGGGTGATCCTTATAGACTCTGTTAACGTGCTGTCCAGCAGGTGTACACTCGTCGAGTCCAAAGGTTTCACTTTAATATTAATGACACATTTACTATTCATTGACTTTATCCGTATATAGAGGGAATCTTAAAGTGCACAGTGGGTGGATACTAAAGCGGATGCACAGCAGAGATGGACAATCAGCACTCTATAAAATAATAATAAAACTATAAATCTTGGATATAAGATAGACTCCTCTATGAATTTTAAAGTGTCACATATGTAGCCATCAGCAAAGCCTAACATTTCATAACCACTTGTCATGACATTGCTTCGGGATGGAATCTAATAAGATTTTCTTGAATAAGTAGCATCAACGCAACTGTTTTCTAAGTCCGATACAGGACCCAAGATCTTTCAGTGCTGCTACAACTCCCCGTGGATTGGATGCCAGTCAGTTTCTTCCAGTCACCTACAGGTGGGTGGATGAGATGACGCACCCAAACAGATAGCAAGTGGGGGAATCAAACCCAAGTCTAGAACATTGACATTGGTAACCCATATCCCCATCCCACTGGGCTACCTGCATTTGGAAAGCAGTAACATATATTTACAGGTATTACAAGTACCACTTCCTCTTCTCTGTCTTTGTTGCAACTTCTCAGCAGATGTGTGAGTGTGTGCAGAATTAATAGAAAGCATGCCAGCATTGATAAAAGGAATCAATAAGCTTGGAGGCACACAATTCTGATTGATCGGACAATTTGAAACAGAGTCTTGATTCCCATCCCTAGCTGCACTAATCCAAAGTGCTAACAGGTGTAGGCAGAATTCTGTATTGGCCGACCGCATGAACTAATCCGCTAATCGCAGGGTCCTGATGGTCAACAGAGGGCATTACTGCTGTTTAATCAAACACATCAAAATCATATATATATATATATATATATATATATATATATATATATATATATATATATATATATATATATATATATATATATATATATATACACTCAACAAAAATATAAATGCAACACTTTTGGTTTTGCTCCCATTTTGTATGAGATGAACTCAAAGATCTAAAACTTTTTCCACATACACAATATCACCATTTCCCTCAAATACTGTTCACAAACCAGTCTGAATCTGTGATAGTGAGCACTTCTCCTTTGCTGAGATAATCCATCCCACCTCACAGGTGTGCCATATCAAGATGCTGATTAGACACCATGATTAGTGCACAGGTGTGCCTTAGACTGTCCACAATAAAAGGCCACTCTGAAAGGTGCAGTTTTGTTTTATTGGGGGGGGGATACCAGTCAGTATCTGGTGTGACCACCATTTGCCTCATGCAGTGCAACACATCTCCTTCGCATAGAGTTGAAGAGAACACCTCTCCAATGTGCCAAACGCCAGCGAATGTGAGCATTTGCCCACTCAAGTCAGTTACGACGACGAACTGGAGTCAGGTCGAGACCTCGATGAGGACGACTAGCATGCAGATGAGCTTCCCTGAGACGGTTTCTGACAGTTTGTGCAGAAATTCTTTGGTTATGCAAACCGATTGTTTCAGCAGCTGTCCGAGTGGCTGGTCTCAGACGATCTTGGAGGTGAACATGCTGGATGTGGAGGTCCTGGGCTGGTGTGGTTACACGTGGTCTGCGGTTGTGAGGCTGGTTGGATGTACTGCCAAATTCTCTGAAACGCCTTTGGAGACGGCTTATGGTAGAGACATGAACATTCAATACACGAGCAACAGCTCTGGTTGACATTCCTGCTGTCAGTATGCCAACTGCACGCTCCCTCAAATCTTGCGACATCTGTGGCATTGTGCTGTGTGATAAAACTGCACCTTTCAGAGTGGCCTTTTATTGTGGGCAGTCTAAGGCACACCTGTGCACTAATCATGGTGTCTAATCAGCATCTTGATATGGCACACCTGTGAGGTGGGATGGATTATCTCAGCAAAGGAGAAGTGCTCACTATCACAGATTTAGACTGGTTTGTGAACAATATTTGAGGGAAATGGTGATATTGTGTATGTGGAAAAAGTTTTAGATCTTTGAGTTCATCTCATACAAAATGGGAGCAAAACCAAAAGTGCTGCATTTATATTTTTGTTGAGTATACATATGTATGTGGAAATGTTTCAATATATAGTTTATTAATGTTAAATTTTCATTAAATATAATTTTGTTTTCTTTTTCATTTTGCTCACTCACCTTTTGGACCATTCAGGTTTTTAAATCTAGACTTAGACTTTTTTTTTTTTTGTATTTTCTATTGTATTTATTTGTTTGATTAATGTCTTGTTTGTGTTGGTGTTTCATTGTCTTGTCTTTGGATAACTGCTTTGTAGATGTCTGAAAGCACTAAATGATTAAATTATTAATTATACTTCACCAGCTAATCTGTCACCTGGTATCTTAAAAAAACAGATAATAAGGTTTGTAGCAAAAAATGAAAAAAAACAAAAACAAAACTCGTGATTATAGTCAGGTATCGCTTTGGTGTTTTGCAACAGCGGTGCTTAACTGATAGTTTTAAAATGCTACCGGTGCCTGAACCACTTTTTAAAACATTATAATTCAATGTTTTGCTGCATGATAAAAAAATTGCTTTTTATTTCTAGAGCAAATTTGAACGCCAAATTGAACAATATATCAACATCTTCAATATATAGACATAATTCATAGAACGTCACATAAAAAAATATAACCCAGTTACAATAATTTTGCATTGCATAAAATTTGTCATAAATGTCTTGAAAAGGAAAAAAACACATATGATATAATGATGTGATATGATAACTTATATTTTAACATTTCAGACATAAATAATTATATCATTTTGAGCTAGTGTCGCCAAGGGAAACAATCAAAAGCCACATGGAATAAATCAAAAAATATTTGATTAACATTTACAGAGTTTATAATAAGCCCCTTTCAATGCCTTTAAGGGCTTTTACAGTTTTTATTATGTAAAATATATTAATATATTATCAAAGTATTTCATTCCATTGTTAAGTGTGTTTGAATTTTTAATATAAATGATGTTATACTTTATTTATAGTATATTATTATAATTTATTTATACTATATGGATTATAGAGTGACAAAATTGCACAGAATGGTGAGAATATTTCAAAAGTTTGAGTTTCAATTCAGAGTACTGAGTAATCAACAAAAAACTTTACCAGAACAAGCCCCGAAGACACCCCATGGATCCGCCCCTTAAACACTCCACACAAATGCCAGTTTCAAAGAAGATTTTATTCAGTTTAAATTGTAGTCAAATTCAAAGCAGTCATGTGGAACAATGACATTGTGAGTTTCACAATAAAAACCTTTGCAGTCATTCTGGCCCAGGTTGTACATTAAAAAGCTTTTATTGTGAAGTACATTTAGCAACATGAGCAGTGATGCCGGTAACGCGTTACTCTAATCTGACCACTTTTTTTTAGTAACGAGTAATCTAACGCGTTAATCTTTCCAAATCAGTAATCAGATTAAAGTTACTTCTTCAAGTCACTGTGCGTTACTATTATTTTTGCATTGTGGGTCGATAGCAGCATTAAACTTGGTCCGTGGGCAGGAGGTCGGGGTTCGACTGAACTGCACACTTTAAGCGAGCTGTGAGCTTTTCATCCGCGGTTTTTTGCAGCTGCTCGACTCGTCCTCACCTCTTAAGGCACGGTGATCAGCACACCTGCACTGAGCTTTACAAAGACATTTTTATACTTTTTTTCCTCCTTTATTTAGAATTCTGAGCTGAGCCGCTCCGTATCGTCTCGTTAAAAACAGCTGATCCTCCGCGACGCGTCAACAACTAACACTATTTTCCACTCAAATGCACCTAAACTCTCTTTCTGAGGACCACATGATGTGAAAAC
This sequence comes from Thalassophryne amazonica, assembly GCF_902500255.1. Lineage (NCBI taxonomy): Eukaryota > Metazoa > Chordata > Actinopteri > Batrachoidiformes > Batrachoididae > Thalassophryne > Thalassophryne amazonica. Next base: position 26,606,603 of record NC_047124.1, read on the forward strand.
GCAATAAAACTTTCTTACCTGTAAATCTGGTCCTGTTTTCTGCATAAATAAATGTTATCCATTCTTTGTGCTCAAACGCCAAAGCAGGGGCGAATCCAGAAGGAATGGGGGCGTGGGGGAGGGATGTGCCCCCCCCCACAACACCCCTAGATTAAAGGTCCAGTTTTGAAGCCGTTTTTTACTACAACTACTAATATTGCTTAAAATAATAATTTCGACAAGTAAAATGTTTAGAGAGAATTTAAATGTTAGAAAAATGTTAGAATTTAATAGTTACGTTTATAAACAATGTAGGTTCGAAATTGCAAGTTTTACTGTTACAGTGCTGTCAACAGTTAAATATGAGGTCAAGAGAGAGGTGTTTATTTTACTTTTTATAAAACAAGTATTTATTGTCATTGAAGTCAAGAAAGGGTGACTATAAAGTGCATTTTGGCAAAACAGGTATCATTGTCATGTTGAGGTGGCAGAGGGTTGTTGTTGGCAGCTGGGAAAAGTAACTAAAAAAGTAACTAGTAATCTAACTTAGTTACTTTTACAATTGAGTAATCAGTAAAGTAACTAAGTTACTTTTTCAAGGAGTAATCAGTAATCAGTAATTGGATTACTTTTTCAAAGTAACTGTGGCAACACTGAACATGAGTCACCGGAGACATTAACAGATAAAAAAGACTGATCACAGCACTTTTAACTTTACTTTCATCATTAAATCGACAATTAAGAGGACTTGGCGCTCGTTGTCCGGTTTAAATGCAACCTTTGGATGATGCAAGATATTCATATTTTGTTTGATTATTTAGTCTGTTGATTTGATTTGCATTCTCACTGGTCATGTGTGTACTCAGGCAACAATTTGGTGATGAACTGAGGAATTCTGGATTGTGATTCAATCCAGTAGATACTGATGGCAAAGGAACCAGATTTTGGTGGCTACACACGATGCATCTTAGAGAAACAATCTCTTTATGTGCCTGTCACTTTAAAAGTAAAGAAACTGCTACATGCCACGCCCCCTTTCTTCTCTCCAACAGAACATGTGAACGTGTCACAAAGAGTGTAAACAGGCTCAGGGCGGAGGGGGGGGGGGGGGTCACTGATGAAGCAGCAGTTAAGATATGGACTTCTGTAACATACGTCACATATGTCTAAAACGAACTGTTTCAGGTTTAAGTTTGCTCATAGCAGGGGACTTTCTTCATGCACGGACATACAAGTCTGTGACTTTGAGTAGATTTAGCATGAAATACAAATAATATTTATGTTGGCAAAAACATCATGTTCACAAATGACCCCCTTTAAAGACGTTTTTCCACATTTTCTTTACGATTTGTATTAATCATATTAATTATGTTTATTTTGCACAGCGCTGTATAAATAAAATACATTGAAAAATAAGCAAACATAACACATTTTAATGAATGGACAGAAATAAAATTATACAACGAAAAGTAAGTTAATGAGATGTGAAAAAAAACTAAATGAGTGTAAATTAAACAATGTAGCAACCTCACATACAGTAATATGATACTGTAATAAGAAACGGCTCAAATAAATAACCGCTGAAGCCACTGGCAATTAAATATAATGTTTTTATCTGAAGTTAATCGTGTATGCAGGGCTAACGATGAAGTTAGAAATTACACCCTAACAAGCTCCCTAATGTGTTTCAATAAAACTCCATGAAGAACCACTTTAGACCGCACGCATAGTGTGAACTTTTCCCAATAAACATGAGAAATATCAAACATTAAAGCAGATTCCCCGCAAAGCCCAGCTCAGATGGAAAACAGAGTCAAATCTTGCAGCACTGCCGCAGACTTCAATAAGCAAGACTACTCGACGCCCTTGCTTCCGGTTTGTATGTTCAATTTTCAGTTTTCTGCAGCGCAGGAGCGTATATATTTTCAAGTGGGAAAGTGCAGCGCTGCAGAAACTGCGGCGATTACTCTCACTGCCTGTTTGGAATCTAACTGCTATAATGATGATATCCTGGGCTCAGGCTGCACAGCCGTAACTCACAGATTTGCACTTCAACGCTTCTCCAAACTGCATCAGCACAAGATGCAGCCACATACGGTCACGTCCACACCTTAATTGGACAGGGACACGTTTTGTTGAAATTTTGCATCTGTGCACCATCGCAACGGAGGCAAAATGAGATACTCAATCAGTCGTTAGTCTTCTTTTGAGTCAGAAATGCTAAATAAATGAAAATGAACTAAAACTAGCGTGCCAAGGGCCCTGTGTGTTACCGGCTCAATTAAAGTCCAAAGCAAATGGCCATTTTCAGCATAAAAACATCCACCATTTTTATACTAGCAAATCTTCACAAATAATTTTGGGACAGGAACAATGTCAATGACCAACATTGTGCCCTTATTAAATTAAACAAAAGTTATAGGACCTTTTTTGAGAAAATTGAGTCCAAATACCCAAATTGATTGTTTTCGGCATAAAAATGGCCGCAATTTCCAAACTAACTCATCTATGGCTTTAATCTTTTGACGTGAAATATGTCAACGACCCATATTACGCCCATGGCAAATTAGAAAAAAAGTTATCAGACCGTTTTTGAGAAAATTACCTTTAAGTGCTCAAAATGGCTATTTTCAGAATAAAAATGGCCGCCATTTGGAAACGAGCAAATCTATGATTATTATTTTTAGACGGGAACAATGTCAATGACACATATTACACCCTTGCCAAATTACAAAAAAAGTTATCAGACAGTTTTTGAGAAAATTACCTTTAAGTGTTCAAAATGGCTGTTTTCTACATAAAAATGGCCGCCATTTCCAAACGAACAAATCTGCAAATATGATTTTTACACGGGAAAAAAGGTAAATGACCAATGTTATTCCCTTGCCAAATAAAATAAAATAAAATGGCCACCATTTCCTATCGACTGGTAACCTAAAAACAAACAAACAAAAAAACAAGCATCTTGTTTTTTATTTTTTTTACTTAATTTCGAACTTTTGAACACTGATTAGAGCCTTCTTATTTCTAGAATGGAATCAACTTACTTTAAAGTTTCTTGCCAAGTAAAATTATGGAGTTGCATGGACAATAATGGGGAGGAGAGAAGTGAAGGAAACCACCAAGACAATATTGGACAGTAATGGGCAGTAATGGTGTTCTATTATTAAGTCAATTTGTCCTCAAATCCAGTATTTCTTCCTTTTTTAAGAAAGCATTCCTGCATTGTAGACTAGACAACTCTCTAAAACTGAATGACTGCACAACAAGCAGACTAGTGAGGGAAGCCACCAAGACACCCAGATAACTCTGAAGGAGTCATAGGGTTCTTTGCTTGTGATTGGAGAAACTGTGCATAGTGCAACTTTTGTTGGTTGCAGTACCAGTTATTCAGTTTCACGGTGGAGCAGCACAGAGAAGAATGTTTTTCCAAAGAAAATGGGAAATTTCAGCTACAGTTTGAACTTGGGAGACTTGAGCCTAGATTGGATCTGTTTTTTGTAAGAATATCCTTCAAAGATTGTACTTCATCATGCCTAGTCTCTCGAATCACAGCCACAATAGACTGTAACTCCTTCAGATTGTCATGGATGTCTTGGTGGCTTTCCTCACTCTTCTCCTTATAACACGGTCACTCAAGTTTTGAGAGCTGCCTCGATTTGATATTTTCTTGAAATAATATACTTTGTTATGCCACATTACTATGCAAAGTCTCTCAAATCAGAGTTGTCATGGATGTCTCGGTGGCTTCCCTCACTTCTCTCCTTATAACATAGTAACTCAGGTTTTGAGAGCTGCCTAGATTTGATCTGTTTTCTTGTATGAAAATACTCGGATACTAAGCCTGGTCCCTCAAATCACAGCCACAGAAGCCTATAACTCCTTCAGAGTTGTCATATCTTGGTGGCTCCCTTCACTTCTCTACTTATTGCATGCTCATTCAGTTTTTGATAACCAACTACTCCAGAAAGATTTACTATACACTACCAGATGTTTGTAAAATTGATGTAAATAAAATAGAAGACATATTCAGTGACTTGGAAATGTTCATGTATCCATCTCCTAACTTAAAGGAAACCGTCGGTACTAAAACAAACCTTTGTTTGATGTCTGAAAATTGAAAGACTATGTATAAAAATCATTCTACCCAATGAATCTGAAAGTCAACATGAAAGCACATCTTGATTGTTTCATTTCATTTCCTTTGTGGTGGTGCACAGAGACAAAATTACAAAAATATTATCACAATCTCATTAGTTATGGACCTGACTGTACATACTTGAATGTGTCATTTGTTTTCAGCAAGACTTCCGCTTGCGCTTTTTGTCACTGTGATAATGATCATTTCTTCACGAGGCCGCATTGTATTGTATCAACTCTGACCCCCATGCCACCTTGCAGTCTGTGTTAATGAGATGACTCCACTCTGTCTACGGGTCACAGTGATATTTACAGAAACCGTTGTAGCGGCAGAGATCCGCGCCTCCCTGTAGCGCTCTCTCGCCTCATTTGCATAGGTTTCAGACTTCCCTTCCTCGCGTTCCCTCTCCCTTTCGCCGCTTCTTGCTGTGCTTCTTCGTGATCGACAGGCTCCTTCGCGCTTCTCTTCGGTTTGTGTCGCACATGTTAATTAAAGCTTATAATTAGCTTTCCCCACTAAAAAGCTGCATTAAATCAGAGTTGGGACAGTAAATGATTCCTGGCATTAGCATAATTGTGTGTTTGAAGTGTAAAGATTTGGGCATTAGGGATGCAACAACGCGCTTTTGTTTCAGTCATTTGTTGTGTTTGAGGTTGGGGGGCCCCACGGGGCCACTGGAGGTTAGCTGGGCGGGTTAAGGGACCCGGAGACCCTACAGACTAACGAGGCCTACTCCCCTCTGCTGGAGCAGATAGGGAAAACAAACCTGTGACGATACGTATCCTCAAGTGGTTTCGGAGCCTGCAGAGTAGAACAGGACACTATTGTGCACGTGTGAGTGAGGGAGACAGAGGAATTATTAGCAGTATTTATACAGATGTTCCTCCTGTCTTTCAAGACTAATGCATGCTGGGATTGGCTGCAATCTCCTGCAACACTGAGTAGGCTAACCTTACAGTTGGTGGGGGATGCATCTATTTCAAAATTAGCCCTAAAAATAACTCAAAACACAAAAATACAAGAAGAACGGCATCAGAGGGCTAATGCACACCCAACGCGCTCTGCACACCCATGATATAGATGTACGAGTACATATGTGTGACTTCATTATAAAGTCATTCAATCCAGTCAATCACAAACATGTTGGTGATCAATATATGCTTTAGACAAAAGCAATCCGACATTTCTGATGTCCGCCAATCTGGATCCGGATCACCTCCAAAATTCAGTGGAGTCTTCCATGCCCTAATATCTACTGTATCTGTGGTGCAAATGTGGTGAGAATCCATAAAGTAGTTTTGACATAATCCTTCAAAGCCTATATAAAGGGAAATCTTGATCCAGAATCCAGGACTGGATCCAGATCACTTCCAAAACGCAGTGGAGTCTTCCATGCCCTAATATCTATCTGTGGCGCTAATTTGGTGAGAAGCCGTGAAGTAGTTTTGACATAATCCTTGAAAGCCTGTATAAAGGGAAATCTTGATCCAGAATCCAGAACTGGATCCAGATCACTTCCAAAATTCAGTGGAGTCCTCCATGCCCCAATATCTACTATATCTGTGGTGAGAATCCATAAAGTAGTTTTGACATAATCCTTCAAAGCCTATATAATGGGAAATCATGATCCAGAATCCAGAACTGGATCCAGATCACTTCCAAAATGCAGTGGAGTCTTCCATGCCCTAATATCTATCTGTGGCGCTAATTTGGTGAGAAGCCGTAAAGTAGTTTTGACATAATCCTTCAAAGCCTATATAAATGGATATCTTGATCCAGAATCCAGAACTGGATCCAGATCACTTCCAAAATTCAGTGGAGTCTTCCATGCCCTAATATCTACTGTATCTGTGGTGAGAATCCATAAAGTAGTTCTGACATAATCCTTCAAAGCCTATATAAAGGGAAATCTTGATCCAGAATCCAGAACTGGATCCGGATCACTTCCAAAATGCAGTGGAGTCTTCCATGCCCTGATATCTATCTGTGGTGCTAATTTGGTGATAATCCCTAAAGTAGTTTTGACATAATCCTTCAAAGCCTATAAAAAGGGAAATCTTGATCCAGAATCCAGGACTGGATCCAGATCACTTCCAAAATGCAGTGGAGTCTTCCATGCCCTAATATCTATCTGTGGTGCTAATTTGGTGAGAAGCCATGAAGTAGTTTTGACATAATCCTTGAAAGCCTGTATAAAGGGAAATCTTGATCCAGAATCCAGAACTGGATCCAGATCACTTCCACAATTCAGTGGAGTCTTCCATGCCCTAATATCTACTGTATCTGTGGTGAGAATCCATAAAGTAGTTTTGACATAATCCTTCAAAGCCTATATTAAGGGAAATCTTGATCCAGAATCCAGAACTGGATCCAGATCACTTCCAAAATGCAGTGGAGTCTTCCATGCCCTAATATCTATCTGTGGCGCTAATTTGGTGAGAAGCCGTGAAGTAGTTTTGACATAATCCTTCAAAGCCTATATAAATGGATATCTTGATCCAGAATCCAGAACTGGATCCAGATCACTTCCAAAATTCAGTGGAGTCTTCCATGCCCTAATATCTACTGTATCTGTGGTGAGAATCCATAAAGTAGTTCTGACATAATCCTTCAAAGCCTATATAAAGGGAAATCTTGATCCAGAATCCAGAACTGGATCCAGATCACTTCCAAAATGCAGTGGAGTCTTCCATGCCCTAATATCTATCTGTGGCACTAATTTGGTGATAATCCCTAAAGTAGTTTTGACATAATCCTTCAAAGCCTATAAAAAGGAAGATCTTGATCCAGAATCCAGGACTGGATCCAGATCACTTCCAAAATGCAGTGGAGTCTTCCATGCCCTAATAACTATCTGTGGGGCTAATTTGGTGAGAAGCCATGAAGTAGTTTTGACATAATCCTTCAAAGCCTGTGTAAAGGGAAATCTTGATCCAGAATCCAGAACTGGATCCAGATCACTTCCAAAATTCAGTGGAGTCTTCCATGCCCTAATATCTACTGTATCTGTGGTGAGAATCCATAAAGTAGTTTTGACATAATCCTTCAAAGCCTATATAAAGGGAAATCTTGATCCAGTATCCAGAACTGGATCCAAATCACTTCCTAAATGCAGTGGAGTCTTCCATGCCCTAATAACTATCTGTGGTGCTAATTTGGTGAGAAGCCATGAAGTAGTTTTGACATAATCCTTGAAAGCCTATATAAATGGATATCTTGATCCAGAATCCAGAACTGGATCCAGATCACTTCCAAAATTCAGTGGAGTCTTCCTTGCCCTAATATCTACTGTATCTGTGGTGAGAATCCATAAAGTAGGTCTGACATAATCCTTCAAAGTCTATATAAAGGGAAACCTTGATCCAGAATCCAGAACTGGATCCAGATCACTTCCAAAATGCAGTGGAGTCTTCCATGCCCTAATATCTATCTGTGGCGCTAATTTGGTGATAATCCCTAAAGTAGTTTTGACATAATCCTTCAAAGCCTATAAAAAGGAAAATCTTGATCCAGAATCCAGGACTGGATCCAGATCACTTCCAAAATGCAGTGGAGTCTTCCATGCCCTAATAACTATCTGTGGTGGTAATTTGGTGAGAAGCCATGAAGTAGTTTTGACATAATCCTTCAAAGCCTATATAAATGGATATCTTGATCCAGAATCCAGAACTGGATCCAGATCACTTCCAAAATTCAGTGGAGTCTTCCTTGCCCTAATATCTACTGTATCTGTGGTGAGAATCCATAAAGTAGTTCTGACATAATCCTTCAAAGCCTATATAAAGGGAAATCTTGATCCAGAATCCAGAACTGGATCCAGATCACTTCCAAAATGCAGTGGAGTCTTCCATGCCCTAATATCTATCTGTGGCGCTAATTTGGTGATAATCCCTAAAGTAGTTTTGACATAATCCTTCAAAGCCTATAAAAAGGAAAATCTTGATCCAGAATCCAGGACTGGATCCAGATCACTTCCAAAATGCAGTGGAGTCTTCCATGCCCTAATAACTATCTGTGGTGCTAATTTGGTGAGAAGCCATGAAGTAGTTTTGACATAATCCTTCAAAGCCTGTATAAAGGGAAATCTTGATCCAGAATCCAGAACTGGATCCAGATCACTTCCAAAATTCAGTGGAGTCTTCCATGCCCTAGTATCTACTGTATCTGTGGTGAGAATCCATAAAGTAGTTTTGACATAATCCTTCAAAGCCTATATAAAGGGAAATCTTGATCCAGAATCCAGAACTGGATCCAGATCACTTCCTAAATGCAGTGGAGTCTTCCATGCCCTAATAACTATCTGTGGTGCTAATTTGGTGAGAAGCCGTGAAGTAGTTTTGACATAATCCTTCAAAGCCTATATAAATGGATATCTTGATCCAGAATCCAGAACTGGATCCAGATCACTTCCAAAATTCAGTGGAGTCTTCCTTACCCTAATATCTACAGTATCTGTGGTGAGAATCCATAAAGTGATTCTGACATAATCCTTCAAAGCCTATATAAAGGGAAATCTTGATCCAGAATCCAGAACTGGATCCAGATCACTTCCAAAATGCAGTGGAGTCGTCCATGCCCTAATATCTATCTGTGGCGCTAATTTGGTGAGAAGCCGTGAAGTAGTTTTGACATAATCCTTCAAAGCCTATATAAATGGATATCTTGATCCAGAATCCAGAACTGGATCCAGATCACTTCCAAAATTCAGTGGAGTCTTCCATGCCCTAATAACTATCTGTGGTGCAAATGTCGTGAGAATCCATAAAGTAGTTTTGACATAATCCTTCAAAGCTTATATAAAGCGAAATCTTGATCCAGAATCCAGAACTGGATCCAGATCACTTCCAAAATGCAGTGGAGTCTTCCATGCCCTAATAACTATCTGTGGTGCAAATGTGGTGAGAATCCGTAAAGTAGTTTTGAAGTAATCCTTCAAATTATATAAAGTGAAATCTTGATCTGGAATCCAGATCTGGATCACCTCCAAAATTTAGTGGAGTCTTTCATGGACAAATACCCATCTGTGGTGTAAATTCTGTCAAAATTTGTGCAGTAGTTTTGATGTAATCCTGCTAAAAGACAGACGGACAGACAAATAAATAAATGAATAAACGCCGTTGATTTTATTACATCTTTGATGGACATAATAATCCGTCGAGGCTTGTTGGTTGTTGAGATGTACAAAAATATGTGGTTTTTCGACCATGTTTTCCTTGACCTTTGGCCCAGCTACTCCAAAATATAGTCATCTCTGAAAAGCCATTCAACTATTTTTCCCACTAAGTTTGAGCCACCTGAGCCTGTTAGTTGCTTAGATATACAAATAGTTCTTTTTTGTTTTGTTTTCCTTGACTTTAACTTTTGACCAAACTATTCCAAAATCTAACCACCTCTAGATTTCTATCCAAGTAATATTCCCACCAATTTTGAAGGAAATCCACACCCAGACATTTTGGAGTTATCTTGTCCACAGACACACACTTATTATTTATGACATTTCAAATCGATTGTGTACTGAATGTTACAAAATTGCTATTTCTTTAGTGAAAAGTGTCACGTACACAGTATTTTTATTCTGGCAGCATCAAAGTGCAGCCAAATGCATTGCAGATTTCTGACCTTCAGTCCAGGGTTATCAGAGCTTTAAAGTGGAAATCTCTCTCTCTCTCACACACACACACACACACACACACACACACACACACACACACACACACACACACACACACACACACACACACACACACACACACACACACACACACACACACACAAAACAGCTGTAAAGCTTTGTATTTGCCTCAGTTTCCCTTAGCAGCAGTTTTATGAATTTCCAACATAACTAACGGCACTCAGAAGATATCGAACAATCTTTTGCCCAAACCGCCAAAACAAATCAGCAAAAATTAAAAAGTCACCCATTAAAGTGCGCAGCTCAGCCTAAAACATTAAGAAAAATAAAATTAAATAAAGCAAGCCAAAAGGCAGCGCTGCATTCACAGTCATGGTAAAATAAACCACTCCCATGGTTATTTATAACAAAATAAATATCAAGTGCAGCACAGCAGACATCTGGAGGAATCATGGTGTTGTTACCATGGCAACGTGGCAGACAATAATTTTCTTAGGGCCCCTTCACACACAACACAATTGAGGCCGAATGCCGCATGCAGAAGGGTTGGAATGCCACTCATGAAAAATCGGAGCTGCCTCGAACACCTCGTACAGCAGTCTCCATATCCATTTGGGCAAAGCGCATGCACTCTACATTCGCGTGTCACTCATGTCGGAAACCCATTCGAATGGCGGGCACACTGCCATCTGATCATGCTTGCAACAGTTGCACGGCATGTCAAACACAGGTGAGACATACGGTGCCGCGGCTGAGGGCCTGCACAAAATCATCAGCCACGTCAAACCCTGGCCAAATGGTGCAATCGAAACAGCCTTCACAAGCAGCCGAATGACGGTGAATGGCGTGCAAATGCCATTCGACCCACTCTCAGCTGGAGTCCAGGTGCCACCCACAAACATCCAACACCACTCGTGGGGCACTTAGAAAAGGTGGGGCCAGCAAGCAGCCAGCATGAAAGTAGAGAACATGCAGACAACTTTTGAGCAACACATATACCATGCAAGTGTACGGTGCCCCCCCCCCGCCCCCCGCAAAATAAATGGTGTGCGAGTGTGCCCCACACCATGATCCAACATTGTCGAGGTGCGACTGAGGTGGGGAACGCTCGAACGGTAGCCGGAGTGCGATCGCATCTGGACGGATGACATGTCCTTGCTGGAACAGCTGACCGCTGTGTCCTTGCAACTCACAGCTGGAGAACACATATCATGCCATGAAGAACATCACCTCTCAACATGCCACCGCGATGCACATGTGTGGGTGGGCTCTCATGACATGGGGAAAATTACAAACAAACAAGATCACCTTTGGATCGCTCCCAGCCATGTCACAGCATGCACGGCACTGACCATGCAGCCAGACTGGGCCATCTACAAACATCCGTGAGCTCTTTGTAATCAGCTGGCCAGCCAGGCGAATGTCACGCTCACCACATAAGTTATAGCCCACATGACAGAAAGAAAGCATGGAAAAATAAATAAATACATACATACAATAAGGGGAAAGGCATCATTCATGTGTGATCGCTTTGCTCATTATGCTATGGACAGATGTGTCAGCTGATCGCCAGACAGCGACTCACTGTCAGCTGGAACTGACAGAGTGAAAAGTTAGACAGAAAGACAGAAAAGTCAGAGAAAAATCATATTCCCAAAGCAACAGTTTTTCCTTTGCCGGCAAAAGGAAGCAAAATTCACACAGTTCTCAAGGAACAACGAAACAGCTTCGAATCACACTAGTTTGCGGTCATCTTACATACTATAAAATGGGCAATTTCTCAACCCCAAGTGGGTGGTCTTTCTAAATATGGCAAATCTTACACCAATAAAAGCAGTTGTTAATAATTACAATTTTTGAGAAATGCCCAAGTGTGGTGAGATCACTTCTTGGAAAAAGAAGCTAGCTTCAAAACTCATTCATTTGTGTGTAAATATAACCTCTATGTCATATATTATGTAAAAGCTAGTGAGAAATAAACACTTCTAAAACTGAAAACAATGTTTTTGGAACCTGATAACGCCTCTGCAGTGATTCACAAGACATTTTGCGAACGTTAGCATGCATGCCAGCTTCAGCTAACTCAAAGCTACATTTCTATGGAGTTAAATTTGTCTCATTTATACCTGCAAATGCACAGAGGGTGATCTACAAATATTCTTTGATTTGCACAAGAACAAATTTGATTTGATTGGAACATGTACAAATTATACGAAAAAAAACAGTAGGATCGTAATTATTAATTAAACAACTGCAAATTATAAAGAACACAATGCTCATACGGCCGAGGGTACTTTAGCATTGCATTATATTTTTAAATGTATTTTCTTCTTTAAAAAAAAAACAAATTAAGTTCTCAACTTAAAGTTACACCCTTAATTTCAATTCCCTGTCATGATTTTTTTTAACAACATACATTTTTCACACAGCATTTGTTTTTGCATGCAACATTTGAATATATCTGGTTTGTTACCTAGTCGGTGCAAAAGAGTATCCTCTATCCTCTTATCCTTCTAAACATCTAGTAAATATTATCAGTAATACACAACATAGTCATCGTCTAGCATTTGCATATCATCACATTATCTGTCTTTGGTAAAAACTACACTATACTGGGAACCTTAAAACAGCTCAACATGCTTATTTTTTGCTGTGATGCTAAATTTTAACTGCAGATCTTGAGTCGCAGACTTTGACTTAAGCCCAAATGACACTTTTTTCATTATGAAATGAAGTTACTTTGTCTTCATGCAACAAAACGTGGAATGTGTCCAACTGTGGTATTGAGACATTTCCATCTCAAATTGACATTCTTGTTACTGAAGCCATTCTGCGACAAACACAGATTTACTGGTGATTAAGTTGATGCACATCTTTTGCTATCGAACGTGACTGAAAGCGTCACTATTCCATGAAACACGCCTCGGGGTAGACATCATGTACTTTTCAGGAAGTTCCTCTGGGCGAACCTGCTCACTGACTACTACGAGTAAATTATTCAGTGCGAACTGGTCTACCCAAAGGCACAGACGTGGCGCAATGACAGTTTGGAGGTTGTGTGATAGCTGAGAGTGTTGTCATATGAGTTATTATTGAACGAGCCAGATATACGAGAGATGCGGCAGACATCTGCTCCGGGCATGAAAAGCCATTAAGATGCACTGGAGGAAGGAGAGCCAGAAAGAGTGAGGAGAAATAGGCTGCAGGGTGGATGATCAACAGTTACACACAAGGCTGACTTTTGACGTAATTAATTCTAATTAATTTATGATTTCATACCAGCAGATAAGCCGTTTGTTTCTTTCTTCGACAGGGTAGTCAATGACATGCGTGGCGCTAGACTGCGATATTCCAGGGATGGCAGGATAAAATGGGGTATTCTATATAGAAAGGGGACTATGTGTGTGTGCGTCCATGTCCATGGTGAAGGCGACAGTCTTAGCGTAGTGGCAAATTGCCATCCCACTCAATGGAAAAACTGCAGTACCAACTTCTTATATGAACCGTTAGGCCAATTAACCGCACAACCAGTCATAATTATTAGGGCCCGACCGATGTAGATTTTTGGGGAGCTGATACCAATATTACGACGGAGTTTTAGGGCCACATTGAATTTTTTTTTTTTTTTGGACTTCGAGAATAAAGTCGTAATATTACGAGAATAAAGTCGTAATATTATGAGAAAAAAGTCGTAATATTACAAGAAAAAAGTCCTAATATTACGAGAAAAAAGTCAAAATATTATATTATGACTTTATTCTTGTAATATTATGACTTTATTCTCGTAAAATTACGAATGTATGCTCGTAAAATTACAACTTTATTCTCGTAATATTATGACTTTATTCTCAAAGTCTTAAAATTACGACTTTATTCTGGTAATATTCCAACTTTATTCTCGTAATATTATGACTTTATTCTCGAAGTCTAAAAAAAAAGAAATTCAATGTGGCCCTAAAACACCGTCGTACAATATTGATATTAGGGAGTAAAAATTTAGGATTACAATATATTTGTGAATATATACATAAAAAATTGCAGGGATTCCTAACTTTTCTCTATCAAAATCTAATGACAATGAAATGTAATTGAGGCTTGATATTTTACAGTTTAAACATCAACTTTATAAAAAACTATAAACATAACCAACAACCAACTAATGTACGCTGCACTGCACTCATGTTGTCTTTACATGGATTGACAATCGCCATGTCGTATCACTCAGTATTTGTATAAAATAGACTTCTCATCTATTTTTGCTCCACTTACCTGGTGCCAACTTGTCTCTTGTCACTGTAACACCACTCTGATGGAAAATGAATAGCATCAGTTTTAGGTTCCTTAGATGACCCCAAAACACAATCAGGATGTTCCTAAAAATAAAAACTGGACTCAAGCCAGTTATCCAAGATGGCCACCAAAATTTATTTTTTTTTTTCAGTAAAACACCTTTACACAACATATAAACAACTTAAATATCACAGAGATTCAATGGGAAGACCATTGCAGGTCACAGCAAACTCATTTCTGCCTAAAGTAAATTCATTCATGGGTTTAAGATTCAAAATGGCGTCCAAAATGGCCACCAATAGACCCTTATCATTAAAATACATAGTAGGAACAAACAATAGACTTAACAATGACAGAAATCATTGGTGTTTTAGTGAAAAAACCCTATTTTGGCGGGCACCTTGGACGCCATCTTGGATAACTGGCTTAAGGCCAGTTTTTATTTTTGGAACATCCTGATTGTGTTTTTGGGTCTAAGGAACCTAAAAAAGTTGGTCTGGTTTAGTCCTGGGGGGGGGGGGGGGGTGCAAAGGTATTGGTCGTAGCTCCCCTAGTACACTATTAGGAAACACCACAACTTTGATTGTTTTTGTACAATCATACAACACTTTTAAAGACTGACTTTATGCAAATGTTGACACACATATATATATATATATATATATATATATATATAAACACAAAAAAGACTTGGTAACTAGACTGGTAACTCTCAGTCCTTTTAAGAGGCACAAAAAAATATATCCAAAAGTAGAGACAGCAACACAAAGAAGATGGGGGATAAAGAAAAGCAGAGAGGGAGGGGAGGAAGCCAGGAAGCCGTCAGAACAACGGAGAAATATGGAGACTGCAAGCAGTGCCAGACTCCAATTGGAAGTCTCACATTCATTATGTTGGCTGAGCTGCTGCCCGTAGTCGGAACGCAGTTGGAAATCACAGCCAGCCAACAGAGAAACCAACAGCATCGCCCGAGGCTCCATTTTCAGAACAACAAAAAAGAGACGGTTTCACCCTGTGTGACCTCCACGTGATTTTTCTTTGCTGCTCAAAGTTTGGCCAAGTTTGTGTACCTGCTGCTGCCGAAAAGAAATACGTACTCCCGTAATATCGGCTGTGGGATTCCCTCTGTGTCCATAGATGTGTGCTGCATGACTTTCTGATTGCGGATCTAACTTCTGATTTTGGGTGAGCTTTGATCAAATACTGTATGAATCCAGGTTGAGCTCTGCTGTATTTTCTATAGAGCAGATGCACCAGTTTTGTTGGAATAATTGCATTCAAGAATAAAATGCATCAGAGGGTTGATGTGTCCTCTGGACAGTGGGACATATCCATGTCCAGTAGTTCATGTTGATCAATATAAACTTCAGATCATCTCTCTAGCCCTAATGGTTGTGGAGATATCCTTCTGACTTCCAGGACACACACACACACACACACACACACACATATATATATATATATATGATTATATGATTTGGTAGAATTGGAGAATCTACTAGTAGAATCTCTGATCGGACACTGTACGAGCAGAATCAGAGATTCTACCAGAGACTCTATAGAGACTCCGATTCTACTAAGCCATTCATTATCATGACAAGATGATATCTAGACATAGATATTTTTCTCATTTCCACAGTAAGGTATTGCTGTCATTCTGTCATATCAGCTTCATATTATAGAACCACACCATGCTGAAGGGATCACAGTAAGAAAATAAGAACTTGTAAATCAACAGGAACTCTAGTAGCAGATTGTCCAGTCAGAGACTCGACTTGTAGAATTTCTGATCGGAGTCTCAAATGGGATTCTGCCAGTAGATTCTCCGATTGGAGACTCTACTAGTAGAGATTCCAATCACAGTCTCTACTGGGAGAATCTCAGATTCTACCAAATCACAGACTCTACTGAACTTTGACCTTTGTCAAATGCTCTCCAAGCATTCAACATCATGAGATATCTTCCCTACTAATATTCCCACCAAGTTGGGTGGAATTCTGCCCAGCTGTTTTTAGTCATCATGTTCACAGACAAACGGACACACAGGACTGATCGCAATACCCTACTTTGCCCATTTGCAGGTGCATAACATCAGTTTTTTTTTGTAAAGACCAGGTCCTCTGTTGTCCCCTCTCAGAGACAAATGAAGAAAGTATCATGCTATAATTTGAGCATAATTAGTCCGTTTGTTCTCCTGCTTCTCCCAGGTCTTTTGGACGAGTTCCACTAAACCTGACGTGTGGATGAAGGTCAACCCCAGAATTACCTGAAAGGGTTTGTTTGGGCGAAGGTCAAGTTCATTGGGATCAAAGGTAAATATTTTGATTTTCATTCTGATGACTGGCCAAAATCAGTCATTAGGTTCAAGATGATAAAATAAAATTTAAGTTTCAGTTTTGTTTTACTCCAATTTGCACCAAACCTGATGCACACAATCAAAAGTGGTTCATTTATGACAGTGGAACCTGTTATAAATGAACCACTTTTTTTGTGTGTGTATGTAGGCAGGTTCTGGAATTGCCCATCACGTTTGCCAAAGGTCATTTCGTGGGTTCCAGATCACTGGGGTCAAGGTGAAATTTTTAGTTTTTCCACTCCAATATGCACCAAACGTGGCCCACGTATGTACAGTACTGTAGGTGTATTCTGAAGTTGCCTATGTAAAGTTGAATTTACCAAAAGTGGGTGACGGTCAAGGTCATTGGGGTCAAATGTCAGATTGCCATCACCTTTAGTGTTTTCATGCCAATGGGTACCGTAAGTGTAACTCTGGCAGCCAGAACTTTGGCCCCACAATGCCTCCTGAAGTGACATGAGTCATAAGGCAAAGATGTTCACAGAATGCTTTTGGTGCTTCTTCTTAAATAAACACTTACAGTGCACCAGGAAAGTATTCACAGTGCTTCACTTTTTCCACACTGAGAGTCCTTCAGGTGCCTTTTACCATACAGGTCTGATTGGTGGATTGCTGCAGAGATGGTTGTCCTTCTGGAAGGTTCTCCTCTCTCCACAGAGGAATACTGGAGCTCTGACAGAGTGACCATCAGGTTCTTGGTCACCTACCTGACTAAGGCCCTTCTCCCCTAATTGCTCAGTTTAGACGGGTAGCCAGCTCTAGGAAGAGTCCTGGTGGATCCAAACTTCTTCCATTTATGGAATGATGGAGGCCACTGTGCTCATTGGGACCTTCAAAGCAGCAGAAATGTTTCTGTACCCTTCCCCAGATTTGTACCTCAAGACAATCCTGTCTCTGAGGTCTACAGACAATTCCTTTGATTTCATGCTTGGTTTATTCTCTGACATGCACTGTCAACTGTGGGACCTTATATGTAGACAGATGTGTGTCTTTTCAAATCATGCCCAATCAACTGAGTTTTCCCCAGGTGGACTCCAGTTAAGCTGTAGAAACATCTCAAGGATGATCAGTGGAAACAGGATGCACCTGAGCTCAATTTTGAGCTTCATGGCAAAGGCTGTGAATGCTTATGTGCATGTGATGTCTTAGTTTTTATTTTTAGTAAATTTGCAAATATGTAAAAAAAACAAACAATTTTTTTCACATTGTCATTATGGGGTACTGTGTGTAGAAGTGTGAGGGGAAATTAATTTCATCTATTTTGGAATCAGGCTGTAAGATAACAAAATGTGGAAGAAGTGCAGCATTGTGAATATTTTCTGGATGCGCTGTATTATTCATAACTGTGTAAATTAATGGCAATTATTGAGTGCCTATGAGTAACCTTATCATTTATTTATCATTTAGACAATATGGCTATGAAATAGGTCATAACCATTAAAACATCTGATAATCTGAGGTACTGTTGGATATAAAAATTAGATTATACTTCTTAAATGCAGTATTGTGCAAACATATGAGACATGTTTTGTTAAAAAGGTTGTAAATTAACTGCGAAAATTTTTAAAAGCCTCCAAATAGCAACTACATTCCAATCATTAAAGATGAAACAAAATAAGCACCTTGGTGACTCATGTTTATCTTTGAAATGGAATTAATTCTGGCAAACTGTCCTGTTATTTGACAAAAACAATGAATTCATTACCCACTAATTTTCTCCTCTTTGTTGATTTTATGGAATTGCGTATTTAGCTCAAAACCTACAAAGGAATTAGATTTTATTCATATGAAAACATCTGTATATGCATTTAACATGCAATTTATTTAATCAATTTACAATTTAATAATTAAAAAATATCTCTTTAATATTCCATAGAAAAGTACTTTGGGATATTACTGTACATTTTGCACAACTGCAAAATTGCGTTACAGTTGCTGCTATGTTTTAAACTATTTCCTGTTAATCCTGAATTAACAATGTGTATATTTATTAAACAAAAGAACCACATGCGTTTGATGTGAGGATTAATTTGTCCTTCAGGAGACGCTTCTCGTACAGCAGCGAAAGAACCAACGTTTGCCGTCTTGAATTTACTGTCAGCAATAAAATAATCACAAACTCTGACAGCGTACCGCAGATGATCAATTCTGTGACATTGAAACATGGTATCAAAGTTTTCTACTGTTTTCTGCAAAATAAGCAGCATGTTGTCTTATTTTAAAGAGCAATTATTTCCGCGGTATTTCATAAAATTCCAGGTTTTCCTTCACAAATACTGTGAGTTTCCTCCATCAGACTGTGCTGGATTATTTTGCAGAAGGAGAATCATGTGCATGGTTCAAAGTTCATGCTGCATTCAATGACCACTGGGAACTCATAGCTTTCAACAAGAAAAAGTACTTTTTTTGAAGTTACACCTAAACATTAGACTCTCTCCTTTTGGCAAACCTGTAACCTGTAAAAACTGTAACTATAAAACTATAATGCAACTGTAACATTAACAATGACAACTGACACCATGTGAGTGGTCTCAACATATAATGTGAAATATACACTGATTTTTAGCAGCAGTTCTTGGGTGATTCTTTAACTACGGGCACTATTGGCCTTGTAAATGTAATTTCCACCACACCATTGCCTTACAATATAAAGTGCCTTGGGGCAACTGTTTGTTGTGATTTGGCGCTATATACATGTGCTCTGATGTCACTGTTTATCTCCATAGAAACTACCCAAACAATCTTTCATACAAACTGTTTAAAGGGACATTACAGTGTTGTGGTGGAAATTACAGCAATAGTGTGGGACAACTACATTTTGTTTAAAAAAATCACAACAGTTGTATGACATTGAATACCCCAATTATGTTTTGATTATTTTACTGATATTTTATTCAGAGATATTTTAAAACAATAGAAAAAACGTTTCTTTACCATTCATTTTTATCATTGAAGATCAAAAGTCTGGATGTGGGACAAGCACAAAACGGCAATATTTGCATATAATGATGCTGAAAAAAGGTAAAAAAAAAAAAAGTCTTCATAGACTACTGGAACAAATTTCTTAACACACTTTCATTGTAAAGATAACTATAAAGTGTGAAATTTTCCCTTTTTTCTGTTTTTCATACAATATGATCAAAGGACATAATAAGTGCCCGTAGTCTAAGAATCACCCTCTTCCAAACAGAACCTCTGGTAGCCATCTTGTTGTTTCCATTTACATCTTTTTTTTTTTTTTTTTATAATTAAACATTTTACTTCTTTCTTTTTTTAATTAAACTCTGTCATGTGTTTCTTCAGTTCCATGATGCTAATGCTAGCGTAATGCAAGCAGTGCTGTTTGCCTCTCAAACAGCACTGCTTTGAAACTGAGTTTTAACCCACATGGTTCAAAATTCTAATTTATTTTTCCAGAAAAACAAGACTTTTTAATCTTACTGGTGATATAAGACTGTGAACATTTATTTGAGTATTATAAACAAAATTATAGTAGTGATCTTTTTTTTTTTTGACTGAAATCATAAATACATCAACATTTTACCAGCAAAACCTGATATTTTCTGAGTTCTTTGAACATATCAGAATTTTTTTTTTAAACCAGCTTTTCAGGAAATTGTATGATAAATGGCCATGAGGAATTATTTTTGAAAAAAAAAAAAAAAAAAAACTGCCACAGCATCAACATAAATCCAAACCCTGAAAACGTTAACTAGAAGGGGTACAGGATGATGGAAAAACTACATCTTAAAACATTTACTTGATTCAGTAATAGTGAGTATTACCAATCCTCTTTAAAGCCACAGTTTTAAAAAGTTTTATATCTTTAGACATCCTGAACTTCAGGCTTACTTTGATTTCTGTCTGCGTCTATCAGAAATTTAATCTATATGGTGAAAAAAAAGTGGGTGGGGGGGGGGGGGGGGTGGAATGTCATTATCTGAAGTTCACAGTATGGATCATTTTTTAATTATCATTTTATCAATAGAGCATTAGGGGCCTTTAAAGGTAGTCTCATCTGTTTTGTACCATTAATTATTGAGAGCAGATGAATTTTTCAGTGGAAGAGAAACAATCATTATAATTCTTCAAAAATTAAATGTTTCTTAAAGGATACAGTCAAGCTTGTGATAACGCCAAGAAAAAATTAAATTTTTTATTTTATGTTAATGAATGGTTTTACTTAAACAGAATTAGGGGGTGATGTTCAAATATCACGCCATAAATATCACATTCACACACATGCACGGACACACACATGCACACACACCCTCGGCGGGACTGATTGAGCATAAGTGTCTGCGTTGGCGGTCAAGGTCAGCTGATAATGGGAGAGACTGTGGACAGGGTGAGGCGGTGGGGGTGGGGGGTTGGGGGGGGTCGGCAGCAGTCTCAGGTAATGAGATTTACGACCCTGAGCTCTCACTGCCACCCACCAACCCCCCATCCTTCAGCTAACATGATTTATAGATCTAATAGACGTCAGCGCTCCCTTCTAAGATAGAGGCCTCACATTATCACCGATGGAAAGTCATCCGTTCAACAGGGCCGCAATACAGAAACAACTCTACCCAGCTGCTTCACGACACAAGCCAGAATGTGGTGTGACGGAATTATAGCCACGAGATAGTTGATACCGTTTTATTGTGTGGTAGTTGATAAGATAAGATAAGATAAATCTTTACTGATATCACAGAGGAGAAATGTTACGTGGGCCCGGGTGGAGCCGCCGCGGGTGCAGATCTTGGTGGTAGTAGCAAATATTCAAACAAGAACTTTGAAGGCCGAAGTGGAGAAGGGTTCCATGTGAACAGCAGTTGAACATGGGTCAGTCAGTCCTAAGAGATGGCCTAGGGCGGGGGCGGGGCGATGGCTTACATCGCCCCCAGCCGATCGGAATTGAGTCGGGTTCAGATCCCCGAATCTGGAGTGGCGGAGAGGGGCACCGCGAGGCGTCCAGCGCGGCGACGCAAGTGATCCCGGAGAAGCTGGTGGGAGCCCCAGGGAGAGTTCTCTTTTGCATGCCGTTACATTTCTTCCCTACAGGAGGCGGAGTTTGATACAGAAACAGGATTCGTTAAACATTTCTATCAAAAATGGCAGCACTCTCAAATTAGCTTGCAACCAACGTGATCTTATTTTGAAATCTTCTGCCGAGTTTGTAGTCCGCGGGAAGATAGAACTATGTAGTAGAAATATATGCACCTTCAGTAACGTGTTAAAGTAGCCTCATGAGAATCCATTTACATAGGTGCGTCTATGTAATGTTACCACCTCCTGACACTCTTAGTAGATCACCCGCAAAATGTTCACCAACCCAAAGCAAATTGTGGTTAATAAACTCTGTCATAGTGTTAATTGAGATATTCAACTCTAATAAAGCTCATTTATACTACAACAGAGTTGATTTAACAACCTTAGGAGTGGGACCAAATGTACTTCTACAGAGTTTATTTTACTCTGTAAAGGTGACTGACAGAGTGTTACATTCCAAATAGTGCTTGATAAACTCTACCATAGTGTTAAATCAGGGTTTTTGTGGTATTAAACCAAGTTGAATGACTCTAATAGAATTAATTTACACTATAATAAAGTTGATTTAACGGCTTGATGGGGCTGATTTAACACTATGTTACAGCTGATTTAATAGTATTTGGAGTGGGACCAAATTTACTCTTTCGGAGTTGATTTTACACTGTAGAATTGACTGTGCCCAGCTTCATACACTCCAAAAAGTGCTTAATAATCTCTATCTTAGCACTAACTTAAGTTGATTGACTCTAATAGAGTTCCTTTATACTATGATAGACCCGATTTAACACTATGATAGAGTTGATTTAATAGTATTTGGATTGGGACCAAATTAACTCTTTCAGAGTGTATTTTTCACTGCAAAATTAATCATACACAGAGTAATAGGCTCCTATAATCCTTTAAAAACTCTATTGTGTTGAAGTAACTCTATTGTACTGTTAAATAAATTCTACCGTAGTGTTAAATCAACTGTGTTGCACAATTGTGCAGACTACAAACTGTGTTTTTCAACTCCATCATAGTGTTAAATGAAGTTGATCAATTCTAACTGATTTAATTTATACTATGATTGAGTTAATTTTACACAATTAATACAAATAGTGTTAAATCAACTTAATCAACTCCATCATAGTGTTAAATTAAGTCAATGAATTCTACTTGATTTCATTGATACTATGATAGAGTTGATTTAACACTATTTGTAGTGTGACCAAATTGACTCTTTAAGGGTGTATTTTACACTGCAAAATGGATTATGCACAGAGGTATAGGCTCCAAATACACTTTAATATGTTAAAGTAACTCTATCACAGTATTAAATAAATTGTACCATAGTGTTAAATTTACTGTATCATAATACAAATTACCTTTGTTGCATAGAGTCATATAGGCTGCAGATAGCATTTAAAAATCTCCATCATAGTGTTAAATTAAATTTTCATTTATACTATGACTGAGTTGATTTAACACTATTTGTAGCGGGACCAAATTTACTCTTTCAGGGTGTATTTTACATTGCAAAGTAGATCATGCACAGAGATATAGGCTCAAAATAATGCTTAAAATCTCTATTGTGTTAAAGCAGTTCTATCTTAGTGTTAAATAACCTGTACCATAGTGTTAACTTAATCAACTCCATCATAGTGTTACATAAAGTCAATCAATTCTAATTGATTTAATTTATACTATGGTAGAGTTGATTTAACACTGTTTGTAGTTGGACTGAATTTACTTTTTCAGGGTGTATTTTACACTGCAAAAAGATCATGCACAGAGGGCTCCAAATAAACTCTATTGTGTTAAAGTAACTCTGTCACAGTGTTAAATAAATTGTACCTTAGTGTTAAATTGACTCTATCATAATAGAAATGAGCTTTGTTGCCCATAGTCATATAGGCTGCAGGTAGTGTTTAATAAACTCCATCATAGTGTTAAATGAAGTTGATCAATTGAAATTTATTTCACTTTTTAGATTAGATTAGATAGAACTTTATTAATCTCTTGAAGACTCCCTCATAGAAATTGAGGTTCCAACAGCACTGTATATCAGCACACAGGGAATCAAAAGTGAAAGTAAAAAACAATTTGCAAATATAAATATAAATACACAAATATAAACAGCAAAAAAACTGTTCGCTCGTGGTTTACTGGCTACTACTGTTCCTCTCCTTCCTGTCCCCTGTCTTCCTATTACTCCTCCTCCCCCCGAATGAGGGGTTGCACAGTCTGATGGCCTGAGGGACAAAAACTTATACTATGATAGAGTTGATTTAACCCTACTTGAAGTGGGACCAGATTTAGTCTATGGAGTGTATATTTTACTCTGTAACATTTACGGTGCACAGTCATGGACGCCAAAAGAGTTGTATAAATCAGTCCCACCCCCAAAAAATCTGGATATGTGACGGGTGTCACGATGCTGTATTGACCAACCAGCTGTCTGAAATGAATTGTGAATGACCTGAATGTGATTATACAACAATAACAGATCAATAAACATGTAATCGATTACACAAAATTCAAATACAGGACATGATGAGCTGCCATAAAACATCATGTGATTACGTTCCATACTGTTGTGTTCGCTCTGGCTGCACGCTTAAACAAGAAAAAAGGTATTCAACTCCAGCAATGCACAAACGGTGCCATTGTTCCAGGACGCTACACAACCCTGTGGCGGCGCAGCGGCAGTAAAGATGGAAGCCATTGAACCTGCGCTCATTACCGCTACAACCTCGCGCGGTGCAGCAAAACAACAGAGGCAACATCCAGTGTCAGTTCAGCTCTGTTTACTGATGCTTCTGCAAAAAGAAGAAAAAGGGAAAAAAAAAAAAACAACAACAATATGGTGGCAGCCAGATTGGCTCCCAGTAGACGCGGTGCTAATATTTGCACTAGGCCTGCTGTACGTGTTGGAAAAAAACGATGCTAGATTGGATTTTGAGCACACACTTGTGCGCATAAACACATGCAAACACTCCCTTCAGTTGTTTATTCTTATGCAGGCTCGCATCTCTGTGTATTTTTGAGAATTAAACCAATAAGCACCCCACCCCGCTCCCCAACTTATACTCAGCCCAGCAGTTATTGATGCACACCCTTTTTTATTGTCTGGCATTTATTCTGTTCATATTCCCAGCGCCTGCCTTTGTGCCAAAGAAGCCTTTACTTTAAACAGACTGACACTGCGGGGCTCACAGCCGCGGCAGCTGTGGAATCCACGGCAAAAAATATGTTGTTATAAATCTCATTAATGCGCCGATATCTGTTTAGCGCACCCGCCTTTTATTGAGTTCTTCAGTCGCTCCGGACATCGGCGCGCCAATTTATCATTCTGAGGTGAACATGAATAGGGACAAAAGATTAAAGGATGAATTTCAGAATGGAAATCTTTCCAAAGACTTCTATCTCATCGCCATCTAAATTACAAGCTAAAGGTGACTCGTATCCGAAAGAGCGTTTACACGCGATCGCATTAAATCGCGAGATGCTCTACCCCGCGACTGCGAGGACATGAAAATGAGATGCTTTAAAATGTCCTGTGATTTATCTCTTAAACAATGTGTGCATTTTTTATATATATAGGCAGTTCTCAAAAATTGAATGACCTTGCTGGAAGGAGACTTGTGAGGGAAGCTACCAAGACAGCAATGAAAGAATTATAGGTTTATGGGGTTGTTGAAGGAAAGGAACTTCTCACTAGTCCTAGGGTACACTAGTCCTAGTCCTAGGGTCCACTAGTCTTAGGATCCACTAGTCCTGGTTAGGGTTAGGATGAACTTTAAAATCAGTTTGGGGTTGTAATATTCACCAACAAATTATATAAAGAGGTTAGGACCAGTGGGCATTAGTACCAGTAGACCCTCCTCATTCACAGCTTCATTTTGGGGTGGAGTTGAGAAAGACCGTAAAACAAGAAAACTGATCAAATCTCTGCTCTGGTTTCCCATGGGCCTTCTGGCAAAACTGTTGGCAAAAGTTTGCATGTTCTTCTTAAGAACTACACCACTTCACCATGAAGCCATATAATTGGTGATGCACACTTTCTTCAACTACAACTGCAGAAACTTATGAGGCTTTCTGAGTTGTCTGGGTGTCTTGGTGGCTTCCCTCACTAGTGTCCTACTTGCCCATGATCAGGTTTGTGCAATTTTATGGTCCTGAGAGAACTGTAGAAATGCAATTCAACGTCTCTATGTGTGAATACTCTACACCAAACCATCACCAATTCTAACAATATTTGGGATGTAAATTACAACCTGATGACTGGCCTTGACCTACTTTTTCTGAATGCCCATCCTTTAACACTAAAGTACAAACTCCATGGGAGCTCTTGGTCTTTCAGGACACATCTCTTGTTACCATCAATCAGTACGAAGAAGAAACATTTTCTAAGGTACATAAGTCTGATTCTCAAAACATGAAGCAAGAAGGAGACAAGTGAGGGAAGCCACCAAGGCATCCATAATAAGTTTGAATTAGTTATGGTTTCTTGCAGATGTGACTAGTGAAAATGGGAATAATGCAAATGTTGGCTGTTGCATCACCAATTACACAACTTCACGGTTTTCTTTAATAAAAGAAAACAGCTCAAATCTAGGCTTGAGTCTGCCATGTGCCTTCTACCAAACTGTAGACGAAAGCCACCAGTACCACTGCTAAGAAACAACTTGAATGCAAAAAAATGAAAATGTTTCAATAAACACACTCACGAAATGATTTTGTGTTCTTAATTTTGTCGGCT
Organism: Thalassophryne amazonica; assembly: GCF_902500255.1. Lineage (NCBI taxonomy): Eukaryota > Metazoa > Chordata > Actinopteri > Batrachoidiformes > Batrachoididae > Thalassophryne > Thalassophryne amazonica. The sequence goes on from NC_047124.1 coordinate 26,632,779, forward strand.
ACGGCGCTCTCTTGTTGAAGTAATGTCATGAGCGTCGAACATCTCAGTAATTTTCACCTTGATACAGAAAGTGCACTGTTGATTTTTCTGCCTCTGCCATTTTCATTAGCACAGCGCTAAACAGACACGCTTCCCTTTTGTTTATACCTCTCTGAGGTGGAGTGGAAAAAAACACTTTTTATACACATGAGCACATAAACAACTCCAGGTTACAGAATTAATCAACACGTTACCCTCAGGGCCCAAAAATAATAAAAGTGTAAGATGATGCCAGGGGATTTTTTTTTTCCTTCTTCTTTTTCTGTTGTCGCATTATTCTGTCAGTGGTTGTTCCGTTATGGCATGTTCACCCCCATCAGCCATCTAAATTTGTAAATTTGATTTTCCCCGTTAGACGGCGGGAGTTCTATTTTCTTATAAACACGAGGGAGCCAAAAATGGCCATATTATTAGGAACGCCCCAATTGGAAACGCTTTCTAGAGGCAAGCCACTCAATAAAAGGGGGAAAAAAAGAAAAAAAAAAACATCTTCTAACAAGTAGAGTAGCAGCACTTCAGAGCTGAAACATTTTTCTTCAGTGCTGCCGGCGAGAGCTTAAAATGGCTGCTGAAAGTCAGAACACTGGAGCCGAACCAAACCCAGCAGACAGTGGACAAGCGTGCGGTTGGATGGCTGGGTTTGAAGGCAGCAGCTTGTTAGGGTGGAAATGGATTAGCGAGAGGCACAATGGGAGTCTTAGGCGTGTCTGTGGTGTTGTGTTAAGGCCCTGCCTACGTTGCCCGGGCTGCTAGAGTCATTTCTGCCCAGCGGTGCATGCAGCAGCCAACTCTCACACGCGGGGCTTTTCTAATTGCTATGGTTTCTTCTGCGCTCGCAGCGACAGCCTCGATTCAGCATCCATCAAAGCCTCGAATTAACCTGCAGTGCCGTGCAATTGTTCATTTTGTCACTTGCAGCTGGTGGTGGAATTATTTCTCAAGCGCCCGCCGTCACGTTACGCTGTTAGAGACGCTGTCGAGAGCCTTACAGCGAGTTCCTTTCATCTTATGAGATTTAAATATAATACAGGATGACTGAGCAGCTGTGCTACAAAAATTCACTGTTAAAAAAAAGATGTGTTAAATTATTATAGTAGTCAAAAAAAGTGCTATGCTAGGGTCACACAGGTTTTTACAAGCGGTTTAGTGTATCCCAGCTAGCTTGCGTAAGCAAAAAAAATAACGAAAATAACGAAACATTGCATAATGAGGATGAAATCATTAGACGGTGGTCAACTTTGACGCACGGCATTTCTCAAAAAAGCAACATAAACATGTTCCCCCCTTTTTAATATTATTATATTTAAGCAAATATTGGAGGAGTGGGGTACTATTAATTATACCTAACAGCTATTGTTAGCTTATCTAGCCGGCCTTAGCAACGTTCATCGTAGCTTACAAAATAGTTGGATCTCTTTGAAGCCCATAAAATTTTCACCAAAAACCATCTGAATTTCTCGAATGGTGTCCACTTTGATGTCCCTCACAGTTTCTGAAAAAATTTTGATCAAGCAAAGCGGCAGTCTCTGAGCCATTCCTAAACAATGAAAAAAACGACGAGAGGGGTGGACCACTCCTCACTCAAAGCCTGCTCACAGGCGAATAACGCAACCGACAGGCGTTAAAAAACTCACGCATGTGCACGAAGGTTCAAGCTTGGCTGACGCAATCACACGTGATTCAAATACATATGGTTTTTGAAAAAAATAATAAGGTCGGATACTTTTCTAATAGACCTCGTATAAGATATACCTTACTAAATTTTCATGTCTGCTACCTGCTGGATGTGGTGCACACTTTCACGTGAGTATCTGCTAGCAAGTTAAATGAGAATGCCAGCATGTTTTTTTTAATGTGCGCTGTTTTTTTGTTTTGTTTTGTTTTTTTCTGTTTTTGAGTTTCACTTGGGACAAAAATTATTCTAATTAGTGCAGTAATAATTCAGTATGCAAACATCACGAGCTAAACAGCTCCATGATGTAATTAATTGTCGGCGCAAGCTACAAATTCAGAGTAAACTACTTGTTGGTACCACCAAATGGGCTAAAATGTCATTCCTAGTGTCTCGTTGTATGTAAAGAATCCTTACTGAGGTTAATGTGCATGTTATCCTCACTACATGTAAAGAAATACCTTAAAATTATGCAGTTAGCCGCTAACCTTAGCCTCCTACCCAGTTTCCACTAAGTTAGAAGTCGATTGTCTATTCAAAGCCTGTTCCGGAAGTAGAAGAACAAGCCCTTCAACAAGCAATACTGCACCAATTAAAATGATTTGTTTCCCCGAGTTAAAAGATAAACCCAAAACCATCTAAAGATAGAGACCAAATTGAGAAATGCTGGAGTTCCCCTTTAAGCTAGCATCTGGGAGAAGAAACATGATGCCCACCTCATGGCCAAATGGAGATCGAGACAGTACAACTAAACAAGAAAGTAAAACCAGAATTAAAGAACAGATAGAACGTGTGGCTGGGGGTGATACCAAAATGTTTTGGTGACACTGAAAAGTTGAAAAACACTGTTTCACAAAGTTTCAAAACATTTGCAACATCTGTAATTGAGAACAATCTATGGGTGGCGCAACCAGTCGATCGCATGGCACTGGTGCTGTAATGGCTTGATGCAGTAGGTGGCAGCACTGCACCAATAAGGATTCCTGGTGCCGTTAAATGCTATAAAAGAAGAAGAGGGTTCTTCTTCTTCTTCTTCTTCTTCTTCTTCTTACACATTGTAGACACACTTCTTACACTGTTACACTGTAGACAAAAACAGTATGTGAACACTTCAAAAGTCAGTATTTTTATTCATTTATCTTTGTTTGTGAATGCAAATAATGAGCCGCTAGTTCAGTTAAACTGTAACTATTAATTCAGTGATTTACTGCTTTTGTTAAAGATGATGACCGTGTTTGGGATTTTATTTATTTTATATGTGTTGCTACAGGCCAATCCTAGGCCTTCTTGTGCTTATTCTTTGCACCATGCACATTTACTTCAATAATGCATTATTATTGTAAAAACATTATCTTTATTAAAAAAAAAAAATTAGCAGAAGTTCCCATGTACACTCACCGGCCACTTTATTAGGTACACCTGTTCAATTGCTTGTTAACACCAATGGCGGGCACAGCTAGCCAAAAAGTTAGCTATGATATCCATTAAACAGCTAACTGAAAAGTTAACTTCTATAATGCTAAACTGATAAACTGCTATAAATAAATAAATAAAAAATTTAAAAATAGCAGAAGTTACCGCTAACTGCTAACTTTTTGTCCCTTACCAAAAAATAGTATTGATAAGTATATAAAAAGTAAACTGGAAGTATACTTGAAACATACTTGCATATACTACTTTTTGGTAAGGGGTATTGACTCGGCCGCGGCCACATTGATTTACACTGTCAACTACTGATAAGTCAGTTTTGAGTTTAAGCATTGAGTTTGTGCCAGGAAATTGTGTTATTATAGTGGTGCGCAATAAATTGCGGCTACGCTATGGCTTTCGATATAACTTGGTAGATTGTGATACACTGTCAACTTTAAAAGTAGATCTTGTTCAAAAAAGGTTGCTCACCCTTGATCTAGGGGTTAGGGAACTGGTCTTGTAACCACAAGGGCCCTTGGATCTAATCCCAGTCACAGTGGGCCAATTTAATCCCAAGAAGTCTTGAAATGGTAAACTTACAAGTATACTATGCTATAAAGTAAACTTAGGAAGTAAACCTGAGATTTACTTATTTAATCAAATAAACTTGGAGTACACTTTTTAGAAAGGGTTAGGGATTTTATTTAATAATTTAACCCTTGCTTTTGTAACAGAAGATATTTGTGTTTGATTGGTCGCTCTACATTTCAAAAAAATTGTCACTCCAGGTCCATCATCAAGCTTCCAGCTCCCGCAAAATACAGTATGTGTTGCCAGACTATGATGTGACGACACCTCAGTGAAGAGAAAATCCAAAGGGAAAGAAAGCACAACATTTGAAGTAGTGGGTATTGGGTAATTGGGTATTGGGTAATCGGTAGCCCAAGTAGTGGGTATTGCAAACCTCTAGGGAACATTACTAGATATTCCCACTAGTCTTAGTCAATGTTGAATACAGAAATGCATCATCTTAAGGAAAAAAAAGAAAAGTCAAAATAGTTTGGGCATAAAAATCAGAAGGTAGCAGACTTTCTCATTTTGAGCAAAAGTAACAGGCGTCACATTTACACTTCACGCCTAAATTAGAATTGACAGGCACCTAATGCCTCCGCGGCAAATAAATGGATAATCGAGACTCCTGTTGAGGCGCCCCTCATCCTGTGTCTGAGATGAGATACGTCGCCATCTGATGACACTGTCACAGATTTATTGTGTGTGTTTGTGAAAGAATGACAGAAAGATGAATTTATTCACAGACTGTCACGGTATCTGTCACACTACTTACATATTCATTTCTCATATTATAATGCACTGACGCTGATATTATTCTGTCACAGCCGCCACGGCTTCAGTTTCACTTTTTTGTGCATTTACATTTACCGCGACGTCAAAAGAAGCAATATCAGAAAAAACTCAGCAGGCAGAGAGCACGAGGTTTGAATGAAGCTTGCACGGTTTGTCGTATCAGCTCTCTCACCCGTTCACAAATGGTTTTTGATGAGGATGTCCTGGTACCATATAATGACCAACTCTGTGTATATGACATTTTAAAGCTACAGTCTGTAGGATTTAGCAGAAATGGAATACAACTTTCATAACCTTCTAATCATTAGTGAATGATTACCTAATTACTAAAAATGACAAATCAATGTGTTTTAATGAGCTTAGAGTGAGCCGTTTACAGCTATATGAGAGTGGGGCCCTTCATGGAGGCGGCAATACTGCAGCCAACTTGATACAATAGTCCAAAAGGGACATACTTACAACATCTTTCCCATTTTGAAGCACAGCCAGAAGGCTGAAGAAAAAAGCCGATAAATCAGTGGTTGCTCCCATGTACACTCACCGGCCACTTTATTAGGTACACCTGTTCAATTGCTTGTTAACACCAGTGGCGGGCACAGCTAACCAAAAAGTTAGCTCCGATAACCAAGCTAACTGAAAAGTTAACTTCTATAACGATAAACTGATAAACCACAAAAAAAAAAAAAAAAAATTAGCAGAAGTTACCTCTAACCGCTAACTTTTCGCACTGACTCGGCCGCGGCCACATCGATTTACACTATCAACTACTGATAAGCCAGTTTTGAGTTTAAGCGCCACAGGTACTGCTGGGTAAATTCAAAGGTAATCACAAATACAAAAGGAACACACAATAAATATAAATAAAATTCCAAACACTGTCATCAAATTGCAGTATTAGAAGTCACAGTTTATGTCTATATTATATAGACATAAACTGTTAATGGAGCTACAGCTCACTCGTGTTGCATTCACAAACACAAAACAAATGCATGAAAAATAAATAAATAAAACTACTGACTTCTGAGCTGTTTACATACTGCTTTTGTACACAGTGTAACTTCTTGTCTTCTTGCCAGTGCTTGTGTGCGTTGACCTGTGACCCGGAAGTGTTAGCTAGCTCTCTGCATTCGTAAACAGGAACTAAAATGTATGATTTTAGGGTTCATAAACATTTTTGACCATTACATTTACTCACTTTACCAGCAAAAAAAAAAAAAATCCAAAATCCAAAATTAAGATAGCAGACTGAAAGTTAGCGGAACTAAATTTAGTATAAGCTAATTGATCCACTGATGGTTTTCATAGTTAGCTGAGAAGCTAATCCGCTAATGAAAACGTTAGCTTCACTAAGGTTAGTGGATTAGTGGAACTGTGCACACCACAAGTTAACACAAATAGCTAACCAGCAAATTACATGGCAGCAACTCAGTGTATTCATGCATCTAGACGTGGTGAAGACACCTCAGATCCACGGAACTTACCCCTGTAAAACTTGTTCCTGCCACGGTGCTGTGATGCAGGCCACATCTGCCCCAGATCTGTGCCAGATATGGTCTGTACACGGTTGGTCTTTTGTGGATCCAGTTCAGATCTGGTCCGGATCTGTTCCAGAACTGTAAAGCGGAGCCGTGCCGGATCTGGGCCAGGGTGCAAAAACTGTCTGGACCGGATCTGTTTTCAGGATTGGTACCAGATGTTGGACTACATCCGGCCCGGATCTATTTGCTGTCTAGGATGGCACCTCATGCAACGTGCCCGCCCGAGTCTTCCGACGTTACAAACTCAGAGAGCCGTCATAAGGACCTCTGCCTTAGTAAAACAAATCCATAATACAAACATGGTCTTTAGCTAGTCTGGGCCACAATCAGATGTTTTGTCATGGACTTGGAGAAACACAACCTGTTCTATCAACACAGACCAGCAGGCGAGGGATGACTCTGTCCCAGTACGCAAACATGGGGGAACAACAATTTTTCATGGACACCAAGAATGGTCCAAAAAAGAGAAGCTATCCGGTGAGCGGCAGTGGTATGGACGAAAATGCCAATGGGGGGACTGGTTTAATGGGCGACTATGTGATGCTATCATGTGAGTATGGACCAACATCTCTGAGGAATGTTTCCAGCACCTTGTTGGATCTATGCCACAAAGAATTAAGGTAGTTCTGAAGGTAAAAGGGAGTCTAACCTGATGCTAGTAAGGTGTCACAAGATAGTGAAGACAAGGGATCATGGATAGTTGTTGCCAAAGAAGTGAAAATGTGCATGAAAACAATATCATAACTGGTGATGGCATAATGCAATATGCAACCTTACCACTAGATGCCGCAAAATTCAACACACTGTAGCTTTAAAAATAAATTGCACAGCTTGCTTGTCAGTTTTCTAACACTCTTAGAAAGCACAATGTACAGAGAACAGTTACTCCTAGATGCTGTGGTGCAACACAGAAGGTCAAAATGTGTGTAAATAAATCCATTTCTACAGGTATAATAGTGTTTCCCCCCCCCCCAAAATCAAGGTTTGCTTCCTCTGTGCTGTGACTGAGAACAATGGTGCAGTGCAATAAAATAAAAGCCACGGCAAGGTGATAGACTACTGGGCTAAGTCACGTCTGTCTGCAAGGCACTTATCAGGTGGGGATTTTCTGGACGTGTCAGTCGGTATAGGAAGCCTCTGGGCTCTGGGGAAAAGAGATTCTGGGTAGTGACAGGGCTATCTGCCTCTGACAGCCAAAAGACCTAAAACCGGATGGCTGGAAGAGATAAGGCTCTGACGGCAGCTAGCACACAAACACGACGCACATACACACACACGCCAGAGGTGTCAGCTGTTCGCCTGCACACATACAACCAAATATTGGCATTCACTTTGCATTAAGAAATTCCCTATTGCATGACCACTTGCTCATTCATTCATTCACGCTTGTGCACACATGCACGTGCACACATACCGGCTCGCTGTCTGCCAGCTAGCAAGGCTTCCCATTAGCTGTGGCGCAGTGTGCTGGGTGAGGAGCACTGGGGCGAGAGACATCAATTTGCTTCCTCTAATGCGCTCGCTGCCCCCACAAGACATATTGATTATTTCTTCCCCGCAAAGCGACAAATAGCAATTTCGGGGGCATAATGGAGATAGATGGTTGGTTTATAAGAAGCCCCCAAAGAAAAGTTGTAAGGCAGCGGTGGGCTAGCGGAGGCTGGAGGACGAGTGGCAGGAGATTGTGAATGTTTCTCGGGAGGGGAAGAAAAACACCCCCAAACTGGATAAAGTTGAGAGGGGAGAAAAAAAAAAGGGGGAGCAAGAAAAAAGTAAATACATGGGAGAACGGTTCTTGTCAGAAGGGTGTGGGCAAGCAGATGAGGGGAGAGAAGGTAAAGGTGCGGAGGTCCTTTAGGGGTGTGCAGCTGTTGAGGCGTGCCACCAATGCACATTCATTACGCACCTCCTCCTAGGAGCGCCACCTCCTCCCGTCTTAATGGTCGTACTGCGGAGAGCAGCTGCTGCCGCAGTGTTTGCTCTGCCTCACCCTCCATCTGTTACCGCCGCTTCATAACCCCCTTGTTAGCATCTGGGTGACTCATCCATAGATTGAAAGTAGTAGATCGGAAGCTGTGCGGAATATTAGATCCTCGGCACATTTCATACTGACTCCTCAAATCTTGGGGCTTTTACCACAGATTAAAGCTACAGTGTGTAGGATGCACTGTAGTGTCACCTAGTGGTGAGGCTGCAGATTGCATTACGCCATCACCGGTCACGATTTTGTTTTCCTTCGTGTTCTTATTTGGCTACAGGGATTTATGTTCCTTTGCCTTCGCTTGTGAAAACATTTTAATGAGTGTTTTCACAAAAATGAGGGTTCTAAAGTTTATAGTGAAATAGATTTACTTCAATCTCTTCACAAATCAAAACAAATAATCATCATGACAGCAACAATAAACAAACGATGACTGTAAAGGTATAGGCTGAAGCTACCCTAGCTTACCTACCTACCCTTAGCTACCTGCTTGTAGCACCTAACTTTTTCTTCATGATTATTTATTATCAGTGAGAAATCGGGGCATTTTCAACATTTTCGCCCAATCAACATGTTTAATCCTGGTGATAGCCTCGCTAGCCTTTGTATGGCATGATCTGGATTGAAGGATCAGGGATAAAAGTTTCCCAGATGTGGCAGTGCTGCTACTAATACCAGATATTTTTCCAGTGTCATAAGGAAAGCGCTAACCTTAGTTAGCATTAGCATATGTGGTCACATGCTTGCCGTTTGCCTTAGCACACATGGTCATGCTAACTGTGATTCATGATAAAGATTTGTGTTAAATGTGATCAGCATAACTGCACATGCTAACTATGGTCTACACCAACTGCTAGCATTGACCTCAGTTAGCATAATCCTGCAAATTAATGTGTGAAGCCAGACTGCTAAGGTCAATGAGCAGCAAGTAACTGAGAATGAATACTGTTGAGAATGACCCATGCAAGTACCTTACCTGGTTTAGAGAGCAGTGCAATATCCCTGTAGTTGTTGGGATATAAATCACGCTTTTCTTTTTATTGTCGTCCACTAGTACACCCACTGAGATCTGGCTATTTCCATGTGTGCAGACATCAGAGAGTGCTGCCACGACAATGAAGTCATTTTCCAAGGTGACCCGACAGCATTGGGAGATGGTCATGTTTCCAAAGAGAAAGGATGTTGTAGATGCCCACCCACATAAACCACCTCAACTTGCTTCAAACCCAAGAAGTCCACCATCAACCACATCCTATCTCTCTGAGTACTCAAAAAAGGTCTTACTGTATGGTTGCGTGACTTGGACACCAACCGGTAACCTAAGGCAAAGACAGATTACCTTTAGTACTAGCTCTCTCTAGAGAATTCTTGGGTACCACTGGAATAGCATAGTGTGAAATGTGCAGATACCTAGACTCTGGTGAGACCTACCATTTCTTTTGTATCAGAATGTCAGCTACGACACTTTGGCCATGTGCCACATTCCCCTGAGTGTGATCCAGCACACAGGTGCCTCCATGCCAAGAACCCCACCTACCGCATAAAGGCCAACGGGCTACCTAACTGCATCAACCACCTCAATTGGCTTCACACCCAAGACGTCTACCATCAACCACATCCTATCTCTCCAAGTACTCAATAAAGGTCTTACTGTATGGTTGTGTGACATGGACTTCAACCAGTAACCTAAGGGAAAGACAGATTACCTTTAGTACTAGATCTCGCTGGAGAATTCTTGGGTAGCACTGGAATGGTAGTGTGAAATGCGCAGATACCTAGACTCTGGTGAGACCTACCACTTGCTTTGCATCAGAATGTCAGCTACGACACTCTGGCCATGTGCCACATTCCCCTGAGCATGATCCAGCACACAGGTTCCTCCATGCCAAGAACCCCACCTACTGCAAAAAGGCCAATGGGCTACCCACCTGCACCAACCATCTCAACTGGCTTCACACCTAAGAAGTCTACCATCAACCACATCTTATCTCTCCGAGTACTCAATAAAGGTCTTACTGTATGGTTGCATGACTTGGGCACCAACCAGTAACCTAAGGGAAAGACAGATTACCTTTAGTATTAGATCTCTGTGGAGAATTCTTGGGTACCACTGGAATGGCATAGTGTGAAATGTCCAGATACCTAGACTCTGGTGAGACCTACCACTTGCTTTGTGCCAGAATGTCAGCTAGGACACTCTGGCCATGTGCCACATTCCCCTGAGCGTGATCCAGCACAAAGGTGCCTCCATGCCGAGAACCCCAGCTACCGCAAAAAGGCCAACAGGCTACCCACCTACTGCCTGGTAGTAGTATATAGATGTCTACTTTTGCCTGGGTCATTACCAATCAGGACGCCGTCCTGCAAGGTGGTGAATGCAATGACGTTCAGCACCAACGCAGACGGTGTTTCTCTCTTTCAAAGTGCTTGAAAGACTATACTGGCAACAGCTTTCAGATTGTGGGTCCATTCCTCCAAGGAACTAATTTCTACCTATACATCTGCAACTCTGAGTATCCAGATTCCACTCTGTACCTCCTGCCAGAGACTTTCTTACTTCATCTAACTGCTACTGTTCTTCATAAACTTTTGTAAACTTGAATGTTCCTGCTCCTACCGACAGTTGGCGTTGATGGCGTTATGTAACGGAGGTAGCTGATAGCTGGCAGCTGTAGCTGCTGCAGAGTGTGAGCACAAAACGAGGACATACAGCACGTGTGTGAGTTTCTCACAGTATGGGCTGATGTGGGAAGTACTGCTCAGTAGTTCAGCTGCACACACTTTTTTTTATTTGATAAAAGTCTTAAAATCCACAATCCATCCTCAACTAAATCTGAAGCAGAAGCTGATTACAAGCATGCAACAGCACGATAGGACACAGACAGAAATGCTTTTGATTCTTGCAGCGTATGAACAGATGGTTGCACACAAGGGAGTAAATAAATAAATATTTGACATTGATAAGATGAAATTTTCACTTTTGCATCAGGCTGCGTTATTTCGTGTCAGCGGACCAATCATTACGGCACTCTGGTTTTAAAAGGTCGTCTTTTATAAGCCATTTACTGCGAGCATCATCACCCTGCAGGCCAATAATCTATATTCCAACCACATAACTATGGCATCAATAAATCCAGCCAGGTTTAAACGTAAGTTTACGCCTTCAAAGCGTTTCAGATGTGTCACTTTTCTTTAAAAAGGGGGACTGTTTCCATTTTTTCCACATTACTTTTGCTGAACATTGATTTTAATCCAGGCCACAGTCTTTTCCCCCCCCCTCTCTCTTTTTCTGTCTTTCTTTTTTTTAAAGTCTATGGATGTGTTAAATATTGCAGGGGAGGTTTGGAGATCTTTGATCGCCGATTTTTCTCCCCCCGTTGCTTGAGCTTCACTTTATGACAGTTCCCTTCAATATTTCATGAGTCTTTTTGTTTTCCAAAAAAACACACCGACAACTGTTTAGTCGCTAGAAAACCACACATCACAAATAACAACTCAAGCCTGTGTTTAAAGTGTAACTATTAATTATTCAGCATTTCTGAATATTTGATTTGACTGACAGAGAAGCGGAGTTGCTCTCAGTGATTTATATACATGAAGTGAGCACTTTCATATTTGGTAACAATTTTGTTTCCCTTCATGTTCTCACTTCTGCATGATTCATCCATAGGTTGAAAGTAGTATACGATTGGAAGCACTGTTGAGTATAAAATCATTACATTTCAGATAGACTCCTCAAAACTTTGATATTGAATTTTTTAATTTTTTTAAAGCAACAATGTGTAGGGTGTAGTGCCATCTAGTGGTAAGGTTAGAGATTGCATTACGCAGTCCCTGGTCATTCTAAGGTTCTGAGAACATATTGATTCATTGTTACAAAGTAATTATTATGCAAATAATGAATGTTTATGAGTGCAATGGTAAAAATATTTTCATTCGTTGAAAGATGGAATGTTCCATCCAAAGTGAACAGATCCTTGTCATTTGATATTTTACTTGGAATTAGACAGATAAAAATGCACTTACATCTGCTTTCCTCAATCCAGTGAAAAGCTGCGTTCAGAACTTATCCAGTTCTTCAACTAACAGTGCTAGCGGTGTCTCTAAGAACGCTATATAAGCTTCTACTCAGCTTATGGTGTACTGGATGTAGCCTCTTATCGTGGATGCATTTTTTATGAAAAGGTAATGGAGTCGTTCAGTGAAGCGAAACATATGGAAAAAGCAACCAAATTGCTGAAAAATGATGTATATCATACAATGGAGTATTTTTGCATACACTGGGACAACTAATCAATGCCACATGACATACAATCCACCAATCAACTGACAAGGATCTATTTAGGTGTTACATAAAAACTTTTGGGAACCAATACTGATACTAAACAATTTGCGATACCGATATCGCTGATGAGATATACATTTAAAATGGCAATGAGAAAGTAATTTTGCTTTGATGCTTCACAGTTTAACCATGAACTTTATTATACATAACTATATATATATATATATATATATATATATATATATATATATATATATATCAAACTTTAAATATATACAGTAACCGACCAGATTCGCTGTCAATGTGTTACGTTGCTCAGCATTTGCATAGAATAGTCTATTTTGTCTCAGCTGGCGGCAAAGTTACCACTTGTCTCTTGTCGCTGTAAATCGCCCTCTGTGATTGAAAATGAATGGCAGCTGGTCGCTTTGCCTCTGTCTCTTGTAGATAACATTGGTCAAAAATAAAATAAAATAACATTATTGCATGGACTTTGAGAACTGGTCTAGTGTAATTTTGGGGTGCTGAATCCGAATCTAGCTCAGATTTCCTCTATCACATCATGTTTTTTTGCAATCTGCATGTTCCTTATTGATGGATTACACAAAACTTGCTCATTCACTCATGAGTTTGACGCCACTAAACATGCACAAAAGCATCTTCGAAAGCATAATTTTTAAATCGGGTTTGCGAAATGTGATCAAGAGCTGTAATATCGTTTATGGCGCCAAAGAGGTTTGCGAGACTGCATCTTTTGCTTCGATGCTTGATACGAGAAATATGTTTTCATATCTTAAAAACGTGATGTGATTGGCAAAAACTAACACCAGATTCTGATTCAGCGCCCCCAAATGACTCGAGTAATCTGGCCAAGGGGTCATGGAGTCCCAGGCATGCTTGAAAGCATTGTAGATAATACCGTCTGAGTGTCCTCTGCTGGACAAAGTACATAATGACACCATTTCCAACAGTCAAAGTGGTTCTCTGCATTGATTAATTCAGTATAATAAGTTTTCATATCTGCAAAAATAACCCCGATACTGAAATGTTTATGAAAGGCTCATATCGGCTTCATATATTGGTCAGGTTCTAATAAAAACTAAAAAAGCAGATAGTTATAAATGTTATATTCCATTTCTACTTATAAACACCCCCAAAATCCTCCAGAGTACAGCTTTAAAATTGTAAATAAAAACTTCAGTTCAAACAACTTACATTTTGCAGATCATAGTGCTGCTTGACAGGCCACTTTGTTGTTTCTAACAATAATAGATCACGACTCTAATTCTGTGCAACAGGCCCACAGTGGTCCATTAACCACAATAAATTATTTCCAGGGCTAGTTTGAAGAATTACACAAACTTTGGCCGTTCCGGTGCCTTTTATACCCGGCTACTCACAGCCATGATCAATTTATTCTGTTAAATGAAGGTAATGTAGCAATTACAAAGTGTAACAACAGCAAGTTTTCTGCTTCTTTGTAAATGGACACCTGTAATGAAATGGAATTTCTAAAAACTGCGGTCAATCCTCAGAGGACCAATAAAACAACTCCTTCCCCAGAGAGGCAACAGAGACTTAAATTATAGGAAGCAGCCCAGACAGACAGAATTGACATGGAACCACATGCAAAATGAGCTTATTATCTCTGTCAACGCAGCGCCCACTGAGCTGTCGGTGATCACAACAGACATGTTATATACGACGGGGGTATTACACGCCCGCGCCTGATAAGATGAATGATCCGAGCTAGTGATGAAAACAGACAAGAGGGGGGTGGAAGGTAGGAGGAAGAACGGGGTGAGAAAGGATGTTGATCTATGAAGATGCAGACTTGGAGAGTAGAGGAGACAGGTGAGGGGGCGATGGACACAGGAACAGGTGGATGAAAGGATGAATGGAGGGAAAGTGAAGGTACAGTAGATGGAGGTGGTAGAGATGGACCAGCGGGGGGGAGGGGGCAGCATCGATTTACTCCGGTCAGGGATGGCTGGACGTGTAATGAAGTGTGGGATCTGGGGGTTGCCGCATGTGCTTGTCTGCGCCTTACAGCTTTTTGGCTACATTGTGGGATGGCGTGTCACCTGTGCGTGCAGGTGGTAAGGTAGAATCTTGCAGCGGTTAAACAGAAAATGAGGTCTCTGTCTGTGGGACGCCGCGCTTCGGCGAGCAATTGATTGTGCACTTGACAGTGAGAAACACTTAGTGCAATATTTCCACACTTGTGTGAGCTTGGAATTAAGGAGCAGCACATCCTAAGAATAAATTTAAGAACAACTTAAAGCTACAGAGCCTTTCAAATTTCATCAAAACTGAGATAATTTAGTCTCGACTGAAATCCAAGCATTATAATGTAGGTTTACTTTTGTAACATGTTGCAAGCTTAATGATAAAGCTAAATGAAGAGGTCGGGGAAATTCCATAGTGAATATTGTCTTTTCCTTCATCGCCGTCATGCAGACTAACCACAGGAGGAAGCGCATGTGCATATTCGTGAGGTTGTGAGATTACCTGTGACCCATCTTACATTAACATCCATAAGATTTCTTGTAAATCACTTCCAGATCTACTAAATGTTAATAATAGTATCTGATCCCTTGAATTTCTCCCCCTCGTGGTTTGAAATTCTAAATTGTTTCCAGACAGCAGGAACCAACTTAAATTGTTTCAATTGGTAACATCTAAATGAATTAAGTTGCTTGAACTTAAGTTTGTAACTTTCTAAATTCAGTTCAAACAACTTAATTCATTCAGGTGTTACCCATTGAAACAACTTTTTAAGTTGGTTCTTTTTTCAGTGTTAGGTGAATTTTTTTTAAAGTTACAACTTAACTGCAATTAAAAGACACACATAGCATGAACCTCAAATATTTACATTCTGTTAACTTGTTATTGTGATTACATTCATTTAAAAACATATTTGCATCAATTTATTGAGTTCTGGTAACTTGTTTGGGTTTATATATACAGTGAAAAAAGAGAATAGTTGAACCAACTTAAATTAATTGTTTCAATTGGTAACATCTAAACTGAATTAAGTTGTTTGAACTGAAGTTTGTAACTTCAGTTCAAACTAACTTACTAAATTAAGTTCAAACAACTTAATTCATTGTGTTACCCATTGAAACAACTGTTTAAGTTGGTTCATTTTACAGTGTTAGGTGAATTTTACTTTAAGTTATAACTTAACTGCAATTAAGACTCACATATAATCTGAAAAGAATAGTTGAACCAACTTAAATTAATTGTTTCAATTGGTAACATCTAAATGAATTAAGTTGTTTGAACTTAAGTTTGTAACTTAAGCTTTAAATAGCTAACTTAAGTTGAAACAATTGAAACAACTTTTCAAGTTGGTTCTTTTATATATATACAGCAGAAATTTTTGCAGTAATTTGCAACAAAAGGAGTTACATCAGGTATACGCAAAGGAGGAGAAGTAAAATTTGTTCCCTGGTCTCCCTCTTTTCTTTTATTCTACTCCTCCGACTGTTTTCCCTTCATTTTCCTCCCTTGAAGTGCCGTACTTCCTCTCCCCACCTAATCCACTGCTCGACATGCTTCCTCTTTGTTCTGCGACCCTGACAAGTCACCTCGTTCCCGTGCTCTGAGGACAGCACCGGTGCGCTCTGGATAATGGAATGAAAATGCCGGAGAGATAAACCCTAGAGGATGCTAGGAGAAAACACAGGAGTGTGTCAGCCAGAGTGATAACACTCTATTCTCCCATATGTCTGTCTGAGGAGCAGGGATTAAGGTTTTACAGGCTGATTTCCAGCCCCCTTTTTCTGCTGGCTGGGGTGTTTACACTGGAAGGTATCGTGGGTGTCACGGGGCGGCTGAGGAATACTCTCACGTGTCTCTTGCACAAAGGTCTTCATTAGTTTTCGGCACTGCTTCCCAGTTTTATTATCTCACAGGGAATATGAAGTTGCTAAATCTGGCTGGTTTGCTGGTAGTCTTTAAGAAACGAGCTTTAAAAGGTCACCAGATCCAAAAGTTGCAGCTCTAATGTTTTGTCACAACGGTGTTAAATCAGCCGCCACTGGAGTTTGGCTCTGTGACATTGCTGCCGAGACGTTTAAACACCGTTGGGAGTTTGAACTCAAACTGACAGCATGTGCTGCTAAACTGTGCCGCATTTTAATTACAGTGCCAGCATTGTTTCAGAGCGGCGAGCAACTGTGGAACAGGATTGAAACACCGTTTGGTGTAAATCTTGTGTGTCTAAACCTTCAGAAGAATAAACGTGGTGCTTTATCATCCTTCAAGGGCAAAACAGCGATTTTACCTAAAGGTGCTATATGTCAGATTTTACACATTAATATAGCAGCCAACAACTATTTTCTACATTACGATTTGTTGACTTAATTGTGTCCTGTGCAGAGACAAAGCAACATTCATCTGTGCGAGTTTTTCTGTCCCTTCTCGGCGGTTGCACATTTAGTGCTTGTGAGTTCTGCTCTGTGTAATCGTTGCCCCTCCCCACTTGTATAAACAAACAGCGGCGCTCACTACTCACCGCATAGCGGTTGATTTTTCATTTAAGATGGCAGCAAATTTACAGATATGTCCAAAAATCCAATTTTGAGGCCAAAAATATGTCTAACTTTTCCCACACAGAGAGCTGGTAGACATTTTAAAAGACTCCAGCTGCTGTTCCTTCTCCTTGTTGCTGAGAAAGGAAGGAGTCAAAGGGAGATTTTGAGAAGGAGTGGCCGAGGAGGGAAGCTTTATTTGCGTCCCAAAATGCCGAAGTGTGGTGCTAGCACAACCTAGTGGAAGAAGAAAAAATAATTCAAAGTACCTTTTAAGTAGACGTATTAATACCACACATGGCTTGCATTGAAATAGATACTTAAGTAAAATTATATAAATACAAAAATATATAAATTACTGATTAACCATAGTGAAGCAAAAAGTGAAATATTTTCCTCTGAGATGTTGTAGAGTAGGGCAAGCATGGTGACTTATCGGTTAGCACTGTTGCCTTACAGCGAGAAGGTCATGGGATTGATTCCCATCTGGAGCCTTTCTGTGTGAGGTTTGTGTGTTCTCCCCATGTTTGCGTGGGTTCCCTCCAGGTGCTCCTCCCACATCCAAAGACATGCAGATTAGGTGAATTAAATTTAAATTGTCCGTAGATGTACGTATGGGTGCTAATGTGTTAGTTTGTCTATATGTGGCCCTGCGAAAGATTGGTGTCCTGTCCAGGGTGTACCCTGCCTCACGCTCTATGACTGCTGGGATAGGTTCCAACCCTCCAGTGACCCTTAATTGGAGTAAGCGGGTATGGAAAATAGATGGATGGATGGATGGATGTTATAGACTAGAAGCATAAAGCAACAAAATAGATATACTCATGTAAAGTACCTCAAATTTGTACTTACATACAGAAAAGAGTCCTGCATAGCACCTGATGACCATTGGTGTAGTTATCTCCAGATACCGTACTATTTAGTGGATGACTCCTCATGGATGGGACATCACGGGTTTGTTTGTCCACCCAAGGCCTGTACAATGCAGGCAAAGTCTCTTATGGAAGGACACACAAAGGCCACAACCAGGAATCTAGCCCAAGTCTACATAGTAGGATTCCAGCTCCAACTGACTGCTTAAGTACAGAATTTTTGTAAAATTACTTATATTCCAACACTGATTAAATGTAACAGCTGCACTCTGAGTTGTGTTGTTTGACTCTGCCCATTCACTCCCCTTGGGATGCGAACTACCAATCCTTTGCATGGGAGGCAGACTCTCTAACTGGAAGGCTAAACCCAGGGCTCTGGCCTTGTGGCCAGAGAATCTTTTGAGCTGTTGGGAGTGAGGTTTACTAACTACATATGTACAGCGACTCCTGCTGGCCTTCGTTACACTCATCCCCCTAAACTCACTCCAATCCGGGTCACGGCACCACTGTAGCAGCTGCACTCTGCGTTGTGTTGTTTGATTCCACCCATTCGCTCCCCTCAGAACGCGAACCCACGATACATCGGCATGGGAAGCAGACTCTCTAACCAGAAGGCTTGAACTCACGGCTCTGACCTTGTGGCCAGAGAATCCTTTTGAGCTATTGGGAGTGAGGTTTACTCACTACATACAGTGACTCCTGCTGGCCTCCGTTACATAAATTGATGCTTTTAGCTCTAAAATGATTGTGTTTTTGACGTTGTGCCCTTTCAACGTTCACATGTGGGTCTTTCACTTGTTTTAAATGTTTCAAATTCTGATGAATTTTTCTATCTGGAATTATTTTTGAACAACATACATGTAAATGCTACAGGTGAGCCCCATTGATCATTATCTGATAAGAGTTTGGGAGTTCATCTTTAGTTTTCATCACAATACACTGACATGTCTCGATTAGGGATAGACCAGTATCGGCTGAGTATCGGCCATGCCAGTTATCGGTATCGGTATCAGCCGATTATCAATTATCGGCCCAACCAATTATTGGTCTATCCCTACAGAGCACCCAGAGGTATTATCGGCCGATGCAGATTATCAGCTTTGATTAACCCCCCCCCCACACACACACACACACACACACACACACACATACACAATCCTCTGCTGTCGTTATCCTTGTACGAGAGTTGATATCTGCATTTATTGCTAGTACTCCCTGCGAGACATTACATCCTGCACTCTGCTTCGACTCAGGTTGTCTGGTTGTGGAAGGGGTCGCTTGAACAAGGAAGCTGAAATCCAAACCCTCTAGAGTGTCTCTAGAATGTTTCTTGGTGTTGGTTGCATCACTGCATAAATCACAGTACCTGATTGCTACTGTTATCCAAGTACACATGAGCTTGATTTGCTGCAGTGGAAACTGCACCACCTAGTAACAGCCCAGAACCCATTTTGAAGGAA
Organism: Thalassophryne amazonica; assembly: GCF_902500255.1. Taxonomy (NCBI): domain Eukaryota; kingdom Metazoa; phylum Chordata; class Actinopteri; order Batrachoidiformes; family Batrachoididae; genus Thalassophryne; species Thalassophryne amazonica. The sequence continues at coordinate 26,651,939 of NC_047124.1, forward strand.
TCACAGTATTGGTAGGTGCGGATTTGTCCAGTTATTCTTGTAGTTTTCAATAAAGCAATAGACGAACATTTATTTAGTGAACAGTTCCTATAGAAACAAAGTATTATTTTGCAGAAAATGATTCTTACATACTTTAAAATAGGGTTGGTGTGTTTCTTTAAATGGTCGTTCTATGTGCCAAGACTGGAATGAAGCATATCTTAGAAAGCAGTCACAGAGAGAATAAGTCTGCACCTATTTCTGTGCTCACTCTGGTCCAGTCAACCCGGTCATTACCAGACATGAAATAGGATTCAGAGGATTCAAAGGATGTCCAGGCTTTGAGTTAAGCTCTTGTTTCTCACAACTGCATTGTCTTGATTGTAGGAACTGGAGCAGCGAGAAACAGAGTCGAGGAATCAATAAAAAAACTGATTGGTAAGCCCGGTTTGGTGCTGCAAAACAATTATCAAAGTTTGAGTCTTAGTAAAGTTCAATCGAAGAAACTTAGCTATTTCTGGCAACCAGTCCGTCTTGTGCTATTACGCAGCAGTCCACCTACTCTTGACCCCAATCTCCCAGATGTCTACACAGGCAGGGAAGGTGAAGTGGGGGTGCTATATGTGGATGCATTCCCCATCCTCAATCACACCCACCACATACCCTTTTGACTCGGTCTCAAACTGTCTGACAATCGAATGCAGGCATTCCTTCAACTGACCTTGACCACAAGAAAGATCGAATAAGTGTGTGTGGTGGGGGAGCTCGTAAGAGAACCTCCCACCCTAAAAATAGAAAAGGTGGCAATTAAATGCCAATCTAATCATCCCTCTGGTAAACGAGCCCTGAAGATTCTGCCCTCATATCCCTCAGGTTTTTTCACACCATTTCCTCATCATCGTCGGCTATCGGCTTAATTACGCCCCCGCCATCCCCTAGATAAGAGAGTGATAACCTTATCACCATGGCTCATTTCCAAATCCATGAAATTAATAAAGTCTACCTCCTGTCTCAGTTCTGGGGGCCAAACTTATATTAGCTTTCACGTATGAGTCCTTAACGGTCCTTAAGAGCTGGAAGAGAAAAGCTCTCAGAAATCATCCTCTATGTGATTAAAGACAAGGACGGGGAAAACAGGAGTGTCCTCTTGTTGTGGGTAAGTGATATTTGGCTGTATACTTATTCACCCTGATGAGGGTTGTGTCTGAGTGTTAGTTTTATGATTGAGGTTGCTTCATTTATCACTTGCACAGAGTAGCTGAGTTGTCCATTTGGTGCAGATCACTACTTAATTTTATTTAAACTCCACCTTGGGAGAGCTGCTAAATTGCAACACTTTTGCTTCCTTGTGGAATGGACTTTGCATACATTATTTTGCGCGACATGAAGCACAACATAATGTTTCAATTAGAATATGCGATGACAAGAGCGCTGCTTGCTGACAAAAAAGCAGTAAAGACGATATACATCAGGCCAACAGGCAGTGGTGGGCACAGTTCAGCTAATCAGCTAACAGTTAATTAGCAAAGGATAGCTTTTTTTGTGTTGTTAGCACATTATCATTTCAGCTAACTTTGAAAACCATTAGACGACCAATAGCTTTCACTAAATTTAGTTCAGCTAACTTTTTCCTCACTGAATTAGCTTTTCATCCGGCTAATCTTGAAAACTATTAGACGACCAATTAGCTTCCACTAAACTTAGTTCAGCTAACTTTTCCTCACAGAAGTAACTTTTCCGCTAACTTTGTAAACCATTAGATGACCAATTAGCTTTCACTAAATTTAGCTCAGCTAACTTTTTCCTCACTGAATTAGCTTTCCGCTAACTTTGTAAACCATTAGATGACCAATTAGCTTTCACTAAATTTAGTTCAGCTAACGTTTTCCTCACTGAATTAGCTTTTCAGCCAGCTAACCTTGAAAACTATTAGATGACCAATTAGCTTCCACTAAACTTAGTTCAGCTAACTTTGTAAACCATTAGATGACCAATCAGCTTTCACTAAATTTAGTTCAGCTAGCGTTTTCCTCACCGAATTAGCTTTTCATCCGGCTAACCCTGAAAACCATTAGATGACCAATTAGCTTCCACTAAACTTAGTTCAGCTAACGTTTTCCTGAATAAATTAGCTTTTCCGCTAACTTTGTAAACCATTAGATGACCAATCAGCTTTCACTAAACTTAGTTCAGCTAACTTTTTCCTCACTGAATTAGCTTTTCCACTAACTTTGTAAACCATTAGATGACCAATCAGCTTTCACTAAATTTAGTTCAGCTACCTTTTTCCTCACCGAATTAGCTTTTCATCCAGCTAATCTTGAAAACTATTAGACGACCAATTAGCTTCCACTAAATTTAGCTCAGCTAACTTTTTCCTCACAGAATTAGCTTTCCCACTAACTTTGTAAACCATTAGATGACCAGTCAGTTTTCACTAAATTTAGTTCAGCTAACATTTTCCTCACCGAATTAGCTTTTCAGCCAGCTAACCTTGAAAACCATTCAAGGACCAATTAGCTTCCACTAAACTTAGTTCAGCTAACTTCTTCCTTAATGAATTAGCTTTTCCGCTAACTTTGTAACTCCATTAGATGACTAATCAGCTTTCACTAAATTTAGTTCGGCTAACATTTTCCTCACCGAATTAGCGTTTCAGCCAGCTAACCTTGAAAAGCATTAGATGACCAATTAGCTTCCACTAAACTTAGTTCAGCTAACTTTTTCCTTAATGAATTAGCTTTTCTGCTAACTTTGTAAACCATTAGATGACCAATTAGCTTTCACTAAATTTAGCTCAGCTAACTTTTTCCTCACTGAATTAGCTTTCCGCTAACTTTGTAAACCATTAGATGACCAATTAGCTTTCACTAAATTTAGTTCAGCTAACGTTTTCCTCACCGAATTAGCTTTTAAGCCGGGTAACCTTGAAAACCATTAGATGACCAATTAGCTTCCACTAAACTTAGTTCAGCTAACTTCTTCCTTAATGAATTAGCTTTTCCGCTAACTTTGTAAACCATTAGATGACTAATCAGCTTTCACTAAATTTAGTTCAGCTAACTTTTTCCTCACTGAATTAGCTTTTCATCCGGCTAACCCTGAAAACCATTAGATGACCAATTAGCTTCCTCTAAACTTAGTTCAGCTAACTTTTTCCTGAATAAATTAGCTTTTCCACTAACTTTGTAAACCATTAGATGACCAATCAGTTTTCACTAAATTTAGTTCAGCTAACATTTTCTTCACCGAATTAGCATTTCAGCCGGCTAACCTTGAAAACCATTAGATGACCAATTAGCTTCCACTAAACTTAGTTCACCTAACTTTTTCCTTAATGAATTAGCTTTTCCGCTAACTTTATAAACCATTAGATGACCAATTAGCTTCCACTAAACTTAGTTCAGCTAACTTCTTCCTTAATGAATTAGCTTTTCCGCTAACTTTGTAAACCATTAGATGACTAATCAGCTTTCACTAAATTTAGTTCAGCTAACTTTTTCCTCACTGAATTAGCTTTTCATCCGACTAACCCTGAAAACCATTAGACGACCAATTAGCTTCCACTAAACTTAGTTCAGCTAACTTTTCCTCACTGAATTAGCTTTTCCGCTAACTTTGTAAACCATTAGATGACCAATTAGCTTTCACTAAATTTAGCTCAGCTAACTTTTTCTTCACTGAATTAGCTTTTCCGCTAACTTTTTAAACCATTAGATGACCAATTAGCTTTCACTAAATTAGTTCAGCTAACGTTTTCCTCACCGAATTAGCTTTTCAGCCAGCTAACCTTGAAAACCATTAGATGACCAATTAGCTTCCACTAAACGTAGTTCAGCTAACTTCTTCCTTAATGAATTAGCAACCAGCAAAAATCTATTTAAGCATAAAAATTCAAAAAGAAAAAATAATATAGCACCTTCAACTGCACCACAGACTAAAACAGTCTATTAAACAGGTCTATTAAACATTAAGTCTCTCTCTTCTAAGTCCCTGTTAGTAAATTATATAATAATTGATCAACATATTGATGTATTCTGCCTTACAGAAACCTGGTTACAGCAAGATGAATATGTTAGTTTAAATGAGTCAACACCCCCGAGTCACACTAACTGCCAGAACGCTCGTAGCACGGGCTGAGGCGGAGGATTAGCAGCAATCTTCCATTCCAGCTTATTAATTAATCAAAAACCCAGACAGAGCTTTAATTCATTTGAAAGCTTGACTCTTAGTCTTGTCCATCCAAATTGGAAGTCCCAAAAACCAGTTTTATTTGTTATCTATCGTCCACCTGGTCGTTACTGTGAGTTTCTCTGTGAATTTTCAGACCTTTTGTCTGACTTAGTGCTTAGCTCAGATAAGATAATTATAGTGGGCGATTTTAACATCCACACAGATGCTGAGAATGACAGCCTCAACACTGCATTTAATCTATTATTAGACTCAACTGGCTTTGCTCAAAATGTAAATGAGTCCACCCACCACTTTAATCATATCTTAGATCTTGTTCTGACTTATGGTATGGAAATTGAAGACTTAACAGTATTCCCTGAAAACTCCCTTCTGTCTGATCATTTCTTAATAACATTTACATTTACTCTGATGGACTACCCAGCAGTGGGGAATAAGTTTCATTACACTAGAAATCTTTCAGAAAGCGCTGTAACTAGGTTTAAGGATATGATTCCTTCTTTATGTTCTCTAATGCCATATACCAACACAGTGCAGAGTAGCTACCTAAACTCTGTAAATGAGATAGAGTATCTCGTCAATAGTTTTACATCCTCATTGAAGACAACTTTGGATGCTGTAGCTCCTCTGAAAAAGAGAGCTTTAAATCAGAAGTGCCTGACTCCGTGGTATAACTCACAAACTCGTAGCTTAAAGCAGATAACCCGTAAGTTGGAGAGGAAATGGCGTCTCACTAATTTAGAAGATCTTCACTTAGCCTGGAAAAAGAGTCTGTTGCTCTATAAAAAAAAAAGCCCTCCGTAAAGCTAGGACATCTTACTACTCATCACTAATTGAAGAAAATAAGAACAACCCCAGGTTTCTTTTCAGGACTGTAGCCAGGCTGACAAAGAGTCAGAGCTCTATTGAGCTGAGTATTCCATTAACTTTAACTAGTAATAACTTCATGACTTTCTTTGCTAATAAAATTTTAACTATTAGAGAAAAAATTACTCATAACCATCCCAAAGATGTATCGTTATCTTTGGCTGCTTTCAGGGGTTAGACTCTTTCTCTCAGATTGTTCTGTCTGAGTTATTTTCATTAGTTACTTCATCCAAACCATCAACATCAATCTATCTTTATTAGTTGGCTATGTACCACAGGCTTTTAAGGTGGCAGTAATTAAACCATTACTTAAAAAGCCATCACTTGACCCAGCTATCTTAGCTAATTATAGGCCAATCTCCAACCTTCCTTTTCTCTCAAAAATTCTTGAAAGGGTAGTTGTAAAACAGCTAACTGATCATCTGCAGAGGAATGGTCTATTTGAAGAGTTTCAGTCAGGTTTTAGAATTCATCATAGTACAGAAACAGCATTAGTGAAGGTTACAAATGATCTTCTTATGGCCTCAGACAGTGGACTCATCTCTGTGCTTGTTCTGTTAGACCTCAGTGCTGCTTTTGATACTGTTGACCATAAAATTTTATTACAGAGATTAGAGCATGCCATAGATATTAAAGGCACTGAGCTGCGGTGGTTTGAATCATATTTATCTAATAGATTAGATTACAATTTGTTCATGTAAATGGGGAATCTTCTTCACAGACTAAGGTTAATTATGGAGTTCCACAAGGTTCTGTGCTAGGACCAATTTTATTCACTTTATACATGCTTCCCTTAGGCAGTATTATTAGACAGCATTGCTTAAATTTTCATTGTTACACAGATGATACCCAGCTTTATCTATCCATGAAGCCAGAGGACACACACCAATTAGTTAAACTGCAGGAATGTCTTTCAGACTTAAAGACATGGATGACCTCTAATTTCCTGCTTTTAAACTCAGATAAAACTGAAGTTATTGTACTTGGCCCCACAAATCTTAGAAACATGGTGTCTAACCAGATCCTTACTCTGGATGGTATTACCCTGACCTCTAGTAATACTGTGAGAAATCTTGGAGTCGTTTTTGATCAGGATATGTCATTCAAAGCGCATATTAAACAAATATGTAGGACTGCTTTTTTCCATTTACGCAATATCTCTAAAATTAGAAAGGTCTTGTCTCAGAGTGATGCTGAGAAACTAATTCATGCATTTATTTCCTCTAGGCTGGACTATTGTAATTCATTATTATCAGGTTGTCCTAAAAGTTCCCTGAAAAGCCTTCAGTTAATTCAAAATGCTGCAGCTAGAGTACTAACGGGGACTAGAAGGAGAGAGCATATCTCACCCATATTGGCCTCTCTTCATTGGCTTCCTGTTAATTCTAGAATAGAATTTAAAATTCTTCTTCTTACTTATAAGGTTTTGAATAATCAGGTACCATCTTATCTTAGGGACCTCATAGTACCATATCACCCTAATAGAGCGCTTCGCTCTCAGACTGCAGGCTTACTTGTAGTTCCTAGGGTTTGTAAGAGTAGAATGGAAGGCAGAGCCTTCAGCTTTCAGGCTCCTCTCCTGTGGAACCAGCTCCCAATTCAGATCAGGGAGACAGACACCCTCTCTACTTTTAAGATTAGGCTTAAAACTTTCCTTTTTGCTAAAGCTTATAGTTAGGGCTGGATCAGGTGACCCTGAACCATCCCTTAGTTATGCTGCTATAGACTTAGACTGCTGGGGGGTTCCCATGATGCACTGTTTCTTTCTCTTTTTGCTCTGTATGCACCACTCTGCATTTAATCATTAGTGATTGATCTCTGCTCCCCTCCACAGCATGTCTTTTTCCTGGTTCTCTCCCTCAGCCCCAACCAGTCCCAGCAGAAGACTGCCCCTCCGTGAGCCTGGTTCTGCTGGAGGTTTCTTCCTGTTAAAAGGGAGTTTTTCCTTCCCACTGTCGCCAAGTGCTTGCTCACAGGGAGTTGTTTTGACCGTTGGGGTTTTTACGTAATTATTGTATGGCCTTGCCTTACAATATAAAGCGCCTTGGGGCAACTGTTTGTTGTGATTTGGCCCTATATAAATAAAATTGATTGATTGATTGATTGAATTAGCTTTTCCGCTAACTTTGTAAACCATTAGATGACTAATCAGCTTTCACTAAATTTAGTTCAGCTACCTTTTTCCTCACTGAATTAGCTTTTCATCCGGCTAACCCTGAAAACCATTAGATGACCAATTAGCTTCCTCTAAACTTAGTTCAGCTAACTTTTTCCTGAATAAATGAGCTTTCCCACTAACTTTGTAAACCATTAGATGACCAGTCAGTTTTCACTAAATTTAGTTCAGCTAACATTTTCCTCACCGAATTAGCGTTTCAGCCGGCTAACCTTGAAAACCATTAGATGACCAATTAGCTTCCACTAAACTTAGTTCACCTAACTTTTTCCTTAATGAATTAGCTTTTCTGCTAACTTTGTAAACCATTAGATGACCAATTAGCTTTCACTAAATTTAGCTCAGCTAACTTTTTCCTCACTGAATTAGCTTTTCCGCTAACTTTGTAAACCATTAGATGACCAATTAGCTTCCACTAAACTTAGTTCAGCTAACTTCTTCCTTAATGAATTAGCTTTCCCGCTAACTTTGTAAACCATTAGATGACCAATCAGCTTTCACTAAATTTAGTTCAGCTAATATTTTCCTCACTGAATTAGCTTTTCATCGGGCTAACCCTGAAAACCATTAGATGACCAATTAGCTTCCTCTAAACTTAGTTCAGCTAACTTTTTCCTGAGTAAATTAGCTTTTCCACTAACTTTGTAAACCATTAGATGACCAATCAGTTTTCACAAATTTTAGTTCAGCTAACATTTTCCTCACCGAATTAGCGTTTCAGCCGGCTAACCTTGAAAACCATTAGATGACCAATTACCTTCCACTAAACTTAGTTCAGCTAACTTTTTCCTTAATGAATTAGCTTTTCCGCTAACTTTGTAAACCATTAGATGACTAATCAGCTTTCACTAAATTTAGTTCAGCTAACTTTTTCCTCACTGAATTAGCTTTTCATCCAGCTAACCCTGAAAACCATTAGATGACCAATTAGCTTCCACTAAACTTAGTTCAGCTAACTTTTTCCTTAATGAATTAGCTTTTCTGCTAACTTTGTAAACCATTAGATGACCAATTAGCTTTCACTAAATTTAGCTCAGCTAACTTTTTCCTCACTGAATTAGCTTTTCATCCAGCTAACCCTGAAAACCATTAGATGACCAATTAGCTTCCTCTAAACTTAGTTCAGCTAACTTTTTCCTGAATAAATTAGCTTTTCCGCTAACTTTGTAAACCATTAGATGACCAATTAGCTTTCACTAAATTTAGCTCAGCTAACGTTTTCCTCACCGAATTAGCGTTTCAGCCGGCTAACCTTGAAAACCATTAGATGACCAATTAGCTTTCACTAAATTTAGTTCAGCTAATGTTTTCCTCACCGAATTAGCATTTCAGCTGGCTAACCTTGAAAACCATTAGATGACCAATTAGCTTCCACTAAACTTAGTTCAGCTAACTTTTTCCTTAATGAATTAGCTTTTCCGCTAACTTTGTAAACCATTAGATGACCAATTAGCTTTCACTAAATTTAGTTCAACTAACGTTTTCCTCACTGAATTAGCTTTTCATCCAGCTAACCTTGAAATCCATTAGATCACCAATTAGTTTCCACTCAACTTAGTTCAGCTAACTGTTAAATCTCTGAATTAGCTCTTGTGCTAACTTTGTAAACCATTAGTTGACCAATTAGTTTTCACTAAACTTAGTTCAGCTAACTTTTTCCTTAATAAATTAGCTTTTCCGCTAACTTCCCTCATGGAAAAGATATACATAAATTTTATAAATTTTTTTGTATCTGTTCTATGTGGAACTTGTAAGTAATGCATGTGACAGTCAAACCAGTTATAAGATCCTTAGTAAATTTGTACAATATGTAACTGATATAAATTGGGAACTTAAAAGAACAATATATGACAATAATTCCACATCCTTAGTAGATATTTGTAATATCAAACTGAGACTTATAAACTGAGACTTATAAGCGCAACACATGTCAAACAAAGATTTATTACTGGAATTGATGTAACTTCTTGTAAGGTTTTTGTATTTCTTTTCCATATGGGTTTGTAAACCATTAGATGACCAATCAGCTTTCACTAAATTTAGTTCAGCTAACATTTTCCTCACCGAATTAGCGTTTCAGCCAGCTAACCTTGAAATCCATTAGATGACCAATTAGCTTTCACTAAATTTTGTTCAGCTAATGTTTTCCTCACCAAATTAGCTTTTCAGCCGACTAACCTTGAAATTCATTAGATGACCAATCAGCTTTCACTAAATTTAGTTCAGCTAACGTTTTCCTCACCGAATTAGCTTTTCAGGCGGCTAGCCTTGAAAACCATTAGATGACCAATTAGCTTCTGCTAAATTTAGTTCAGCTAACCCTTTCTTCACCAAATTAGCTTTTCAGCTGGCTACTTTTGTAAACTACTAGAGGGCCAATTATCTTCAATTAAATTAAGTTAGGCTAGCTATAAATCAGCCAACATTTTATTTAAATACAATGTAGTTGTCAAAAACATTTGTAAACCTTAAATTCATACATGTTTGTTCCAGGTGGAGCTTATACACTAATTCAGCAAGCAAAATTGACACATTACACAAAAGCAGCAAAACATCATCTCGAGGAGCAGGTCAAACCAGAGTAAAAGTATTCATTAGACTTCTTTGAATTTCTTATTTGTTTAATACTTCCTTTACTGTGAATAAACTGTACTCATATATTTCATTATTTATGTACATCGTGGTCGTCATCTGATCTTGGCATGCTAAAACTTTTTTGGAACCTCCATGTTTATGTTACAATAGATTAAAATTTAATCTCTTTAGGTTTGTCAAGGTTTTGGAGCCAAACAAACAACCAAGCCACAGCTGATTCCAGCCTAGTATCACATTTTTTATTCATGCCTCGTCACGACAAACGCCCGGTTTTCGTGATGCTTTTTTTTTTGTTTTTTTTTTGCTTTTTATAATCTTCCCTTTCTCCTAACTCTAACCATAACCATAGCATATGTGTGTACCCTGCCCAAACATTAACCATGATCCCCACAGACCCACCCATCACAAAATGAATTTGTGCCCCAGTTACCCAAAATGCCCCATTTTCATACCCCCGTCATAACCCCATAGATTAATGTACTTTTCGTAACCCAGTCCCATGAACTGCCATGAGACTGGGTTGACTAATTCATACAATGAAAGGTACTGGTAATTTCAACTAAATGTTTGTGTAGTTCTTCAGTTTAGCGTTAGTGCAGTTAATTTTTCATTTGGCAGATTAGCAGTTATCAAGCTCACGTTTAGGTTAGCTGCGCCCATAACTGTTAATTGGTGTTGGTGCAGAAAGTTTGACCATGTTACATCCATTTTGGCATCTCTTCACTGGCTTCCTGTCTCTGTGAGATCAGATTTTAAGGTTCTGCTACTAGCCTATAAAATGTTTCACGGATTGGCACCTCCCTACCTAGCTGATTTAATTAAACCCTACGTACCGGCCCGGGCTTTGCGTTCGCAGGATGCAGGACTACCTTGTGTCCCTAGCGTGACAAGTCTACACTCAAGACACGCTTGTTTTCGCATTCTTATGGCTAGCATATTGCGTTACTATGCTTTTTATTTATTTTTTATGTTTTTACTTTTATTGTGCTTTTTTAATATTTTAATTGTGCTTTTTAATCTTTTAATTCATTTTAACTTGTTTTTTGAATTGTTTTGGCGACACTGTTGTGAATTGGCGTTATATTAATGAATAAATTGAAAGTGAAATTGTGCCTATCTCCTGATTAGATCATTTCTAACTTACAAACTTAAGTTTAAGCAACTTCATTTATTCAGGTTTTACCAATTGTAGTGCTTTTTTAAGTTAGTTAAACTATTCTCTTTTTTCAGTGTAGGGTGGATTTAGACTACGCAGATGAAGTGTCTTGTCCAAGGACACAGACAGGTTGCAAGACTAGGAATCGAATCAAGGTCTACATGCTGTTAGTGCGACTCCTTATCCCACTGAGCTACCGGCTCTGCATGTACCCTAAAACTCTCACTTCGCTATAACTGTTTCTTTCTAGTAGACCATCAATAACCCGATCAAATAGAGTGCAGCTCAAGCTGCCTTGCAGTCAGATCCACCTGGTGTCCGTGACTCCCCTAAACTCTCCACATTGGCGGCTGTAATCAGCGCGGAGACAGCTCGCTTCACCGCGCTGTTCCACCTGGTCGCTCCCCTGAGTAAAGGGCTGTGCTTCACCAACCACATCCACTCCAAGTCTTTCTCCAGCGTGACTGGCAGGGGTCTCACACATCGATTTCAGGAAGAAAAAAAAAAAAAAGGCAAGGGCAGGGCGAAAGCCGTCACCGCACCAATGCTGGCAGCGGAATGAGAAGGGCTCCCACTAGCTTTGGGTCTGTCATTTATTTCTAAACGACAGCAGATGGTGGGCTTGGCGCTCGCACCATTCTCTCAATCTCCCAAGGTGCACTTGTGTGATGGATGTGGCGAATGGGAGCGCAGCAGAGAAGGCTGAGGCACATCTGCGTGGGCCGATAACAGGGGCCAAAGGATGTATGGTGCCTGTTTTTTTTTTTTTTTTTTTGCCATCCACTTGCATTTATGTATTACACGTCTTTTGGCTTTTATTTGCAGTTATCAGCGGGATGCCTTTCTTTTCAGCGTGCAGATGACATTTCATGTGTGACATAGCTACCCGGCTTGGAAAAAATCTATACACAATTTTCATCGACAATGTGATAACCCCATCGAAAAAACAATTTCTGCATGACACGTAATCATCATGTATTACTATGTTGAGGCCTCGAGATTGCTTACAAAGTCGTCACTCGCACAATAACTTTTAGACAAGGTCATACGGTAATAGGCAGTAAATATCTGGTGTCTCTGCTGTAAAAAATATGAGTGTTTCTTAACTGCATTTCACTCATTTTATTTTTCTCATTAGGATTCTCTTCTTTTTCCCTATTTTTTACGGTCATTATTGCAACATTGTACAGTAATTTGCATGTGCAATACTGTGCAAATGTCTTAAGCACACATCTGCATAAATGTGGTTATTACAGAATTATGCTTTTTGTATTAAAGGGAAATTAACATACCATTTGAAAATGAATAAAAACTTGATTGCATGATTGATTAATTGAGCAAGACAACAAACAATTCATTAGGAATAATCAATTAATTGGGCTTAGCCCTCATTTTCAGAAATAATTTAATATATAGAAAATTAAAATTTGAATTATTCCACGTGCTTATAACAGCGTATGGCTTGGACAGCAAAGATGTAGATGAGTGGGTGAGTGAGTGAGTAAGTGAGTTAATCCATCCTAGCCAGTTTGTGTAGACATCCTAGCCAGTTTGTGCATCCCAGTAAAGTATATATATATATATATATATATATATATATATATATATATATATATATATATATATATATATATATATATATATATATATATATATATATACAGTATGCGTGTGTGTGTGTGTGTTAATTACACATTTATTGTTATTTACATTAGTTATTAAGATCCTATTGCCTTACGTACAGTTTGTACATGTTCAATCAATCAATCAATTATAAATAATATTTTATTTTCATTTTAATGGCATCTGCAGAAGGACTTCATATGAGTTTTTGACAAGTGCAGAAGTTAAGCTTTGAGTTAGCGTGCATGCTGATGTACGCAAAATGTTTTGTAAATCACTCCAGAGGTGTTATCAGGTCACAAAAATAATGTTTTCAGTTTTAGAAGTATTTATTTCTCACAAGCTTTTACACACAAATGAAATGGAGTTTGCAGCTAAGTAGACCAGCCACTGATGTCACGGTACCGCTGTACTCTGACTGGCTGTCACCCCCGCCCCTCAAAAAAAAAAAAAAAAAAAAAAAAATATATATATATATATATATATATATATATATATATATATATATATATATATATATATATATATATATATATATATATATATATATATGTGTGTGTGTGTGTGTGTGTGTGTGTGTGTGTGTGTGTGTAACAATAAATGTGTTAATTACACATTTATTCTTATTTACATTAGTTATTAAAATCCTATTGCCTTACATACAATTTCTACATGTTCAATCAATCAATCAGTTATAAGCAATATTTTATTTTCATTTTTACGGTGTCTGCAGAAGGACTTCATACGAGTTTTTGACAAGCGCAGAAGCTTGCTTTGAGTTAGCGTGCATGCTGATGTCCGCAAAATGTCTTGTAAATCACTCCAGAGGTGTTATCAGGTTACAAAAATAATGTTTTCAGTTTTAGAAGTGTTTATTTCTCACACGTTTTTACGTAATACATGACAAAGAGGTTATATTTACACACAAAAAGGAGTTTGCAGCTAGCTAGACCAGCCTACGACGTCACAACGCTAATGTCCGCAAAATGTCTTGTAAATCAATGCAGAGGTGTTACAAGGTTCCAAAAACAGCGTTTTCAGTTTTAGAAGTGTTTATTCCTCACTTGCTTTTACATAATATATGACAAAGAGGTTATATTTACACACAAATGAAATGGAGTTTGCAGCTAGCTAGACCAGCCACTGATGTCACAGTACCACTGTACTCTGATTGGCTGTCACCCCTGGCCCTCCAAAAAAAAACAAAAAAAACATATATATATATATATATATATATATATATATATATATATATATATATATATATATATATATATGTGTGTGTGTGTGTGTGTGTGTGTGTGTGTGTGTGTGTGTGTGTGTGTGTGTGTGTGTGTGTGTGTGTGTGTTAATTACACATTTATTGTTATTTACATTAGTTATGAAGATCCTATTGTTAGTTTGCAGCTATCTAGACCAGCCACTGATGTCACAATACCGCTGTACTCAGATTGGCTGTCACCCCCGCCCCTCAAAAAATAAATAAATAAATAAATAGAAAAAAAAAAAAGAAAAAACCAGAACAGAATGAAACAGAATGACATTTTAAACTCTTAAAATAAGCCAAGGTTAGCCATCTTTGAACTTGTCCAAAGTCTGTGTCCCAAGAATGCTCCTGGTGAATTTGAAGACTCTGGCAGTAATAGGGCTGGAGTTATGCCGAGCACAGATGGACAGAGGGACAGAAAGTCTTCACAATACTCGATGGCCATATATAATGTCCTGGGGTAACAGTAACTGCTTTTCTTGTAACTCACCATATTAACTTCAGTGCACCAGATGGACTGAACTAGAAACTTCATTTTGCCTATGTAATATCCCATAGATGTACTGCCACCTGCTGGGTGGTAAGTGGAGGTGCATGCCTTCACAATCAGTGAGTTTAAGAATTTCGAAAATTGCAAACAGCTGTGATTAAAACTCATATATGTTGTAGCTTGTCTGCCTCCTGAAAATGGAGCGCTTTGTCCATTTAACAATCTAGCAACCACAGGGAGAAACGTGATGTCCACCACATGGGGAAAATCTACATGAAATATACAGTGGAGCTGGAAACTAAAACCAGAATTAAACAAAATATAGAATGCAAGGCTGGGGATAGGGCTAAAGCATCACAGTCCATATCAAAGGAAAACATCACCAGCTTTGAGATAATAAGGTTTTTAGAAAGAACAGTTTGCTCCATTTATTATGCTTAGTTACGGGTAACATATATCCTAGAATCCAATGGACGTCAACCTTGTTTGACCATTACGTTGGTGACCAAGCATTGAACACAATCAAAACAATTCCATTTATTAACTCTATTAGCTCATCCAATAATATGCATCACTTATTAGTGAAACTGGGGCAACTTTAAGTTTTTGAACCCTGTACAAACACAGTTTTAGTGTTTTTACCCCATAACTCCAAAAGCTTTAGTCATAGATAGTCCAAACTATACCTTTTTGGAATGTTTATGATCAGATGAATAATGTGGTATATCTTTCAATATGATTGGAGGATTTTTAATCTGGACCCTGTGTACCTACCACCCAGGGATGGCTGTCAAACATTCTTGGGTAGGCCATATACTGAGGCTAGATTGTAAGTGTTGTTTGGGCACCTTACGTAGTACTGATTAGGTCCAAATTGGCTTCGGGTTCATGGACAAAAAACATACCGATCCCTGCCCAATTCAAGTTCATGTATTAAAAGACGTGAACTTCAGTCCAGTTTCTATTTTTTAACCAATAATATCCAACACGTTAAAACCACCAAATTCAAATCCAAATTGAAAGTCTTCAGCAATGCTCTGAAATAACTGCTTTCACTTGTGCCATAACATTTTAATCCATTCCCGCTATTGTTTTACGAGATCCACTGGCTCTTTGGCTTTTACTGATGTACTTTATAAACACACACACACAAACAGCACCTACACACATCTGGCACAGTCGATCCAAAGACGCATTAAAGTGAGCAATCACCGCCTGACAACACCCTTGCAAAGGTCACGTCAGTTTCATCATTCTAATCATCGAACACCATCACTTTCCATGATTGAGGGTTGCAGTAAAAGCATCATAACCCGCCCAACCGCATCCCTACCCATAAACGTAACCATGGAAACAGAGACGTTAGGCTGCCCTCAGACGATGCATCTTTGGGATTCTCTGTGCGTCGCTGCAGGGTGACAAGTCAGGCGTAAAGAGTCGATTTAGCTGCGGCATTGGGGAGGCTCGCACATTAGCAGAAAGGAAATAGGAGCCAGCAAATACTTAGTGGGTGATTGGCTCCGCAATAACAGAACACCCCCTTTGGCAGCTCGTCAAGCGGTGCTATACGGATGCCATTACAAACAGGGGGCCATTAGCAGGCACGGACGCTTTGTGAGGCATGTCACCGCTTCACGCCTTTAGCCCCGAGGGCTGTTTTAGACACGTATAATCAGCTGCACACCGCTCATCCGATGGATCCGTAGAAACTGTGAGCCTACGCTTTGTACAAAATCGGCTCTTTGGGAAATTCGAGGATTTCATATGGCCACTACAACACTCCGTACTTCCAGAAAGCATCCAAACGGCAAGTTACATCGGTCTGCTTAAACCCCCCCCCCCCCCCCCCACACACACACACACACACACACAGCGTCTCAGAGGAAAAGAAGCAAATACGAGTCAAAAATAAAACCTTTATCTGCTGTTTTCAATTTCACATTCAACTAATAATAATGTAATGATGGCAGCCTCACTACAGCACCTATGTAGTGTTTGTGTGGGGAGGTGATGGTCTAGTGGTTAAGCGTTGGGCTTGAGAAAAGAGCATCCTCGGTTCAAACCCCAGCCTGACTGGAAAATCACTAAGGGCCCTCGGGGAAAGTCTTTAATCCCAGAGTTGCTCCCGGTGTGTAGTAGGCGCCTTGCATGGCAGCACCTTGACATCGGTGTAGGAGTGTGAATAGGTGAATGTGAGGCATCATTGTAAAGCGCGTTGAACATCTGATGCACATGGAAAAGCGCTATATAAATGCGGTCCTTTTGTTTGCCAAAATTTTTACCTTGGGGAAAAAATTTCAAGGTCAAAGTTCTGTTAGAAGTGGCTAAAATGTAATACAAGATATAGATCAAAAGGGCTTTTCAATGTTGAAAAGAAACAAATAGCCACCATTCAGATCCGATTCGGATCAGACTTTGTATATTTATCAAGAGTGCCAGTTTGCACCTCATTGTCACAAATGAGAGTGAATGAGGCACTTTTGATTAAGATATAATGCAAAATGTACACCAAATGTACACCAAATATTCCATATTAAATAAGATGACCACAAAATCTACAATCTGGATCAAACTTTGTCAGGTGACAAAGGATACCATCCTACATATCTGTCTCAAATATGACAGAAATATGATCTTTTTTGACAGAGTTATGAGTTTTTGAAAATTCGTTCATACAGATCTTTACCCAATTCTTTCAGTGTTAAAGGTAGGGATTTTTACAATTTTCCAAGATTTTTCCTGGCTTTGCTCTTTGATCTATGACCTTGAAAATTTAATCAGTTCTTGCTTATCAGGATATGAATCTTCAGTAAAAAATTTCGTAATGATCTATGAAAAATTGTGGGCTCCAGCTTGTTCACAAATAAACAAACAAACAGGGCAAATAACATAACTTCCTCCAACTTCGTTGGCGGCGGTAATATTCTCAAAGCATCCCTTCGCCATCGCACCAACAGATACTAGATTCAGTTGGATCCACAAGTATTTGGACAGTGACACAATTTTTGTAATTTATTTTATATTGTCACTTTTACAGCCAGTCTTCTTTTGACAAGGATGGATATGAACATTTCCAGTTCATTGAATATATCTTGGATTTAGTTTACATCAATCAGTATGGTACTGTGTGGTAAATCTGTCTGGGTTCGGCAGTTCTCAAAAAGAGGACCCGTGCACAATGGAGGTGAATGAGGAAAGCCACCAAGACATCCACGACAACTCTGGATGTCTTGGTGGCTAGGTGTTATAGGCTTCTGTAATTGATTGTCATTTTTATCTGTTGGAGTTGGTGCAGAGATTTTCATACAAGAAAAGAGACAAAATCTAGGCTTGAATCTCCCATGTGCCTTCTCGAAAACTGTAGCTGAAATGATTATCATTATTATTATTATTATTATTTGTCATGAAAGTGTTTAACCTGTGGTGCATCAGATAAAAGTTGCACAATGCACAGTTTCTTCATTCACAGCCACAAATGTCTATAACTCAGAATGGTGCAGCACTTTGATGGCTTCCCTCACTTGCTTTCTTGTTACACAGCCATTCAGTTTTTAAGAACTGCCTACTCCAGACTTATTTACCACACAGTACTGTCATCGTGCCTATCCCTAGGTGGCAAGGAAGACGGTCTCTTAGTCAATTTCCAGACAGGATGGTGCACCCGATGTTGACTGAACAGGCCGAGTCTTGATGCTCACTGTTTCTGACAGACGGTACCGTACACGTGGTACTCAACCCGATCGCACGGCAGGTTCATGATGGCATCAGGAAAAGGTGATTTAATCTATTAGTTTGTGATACCATCACAAAAATGTAACATATTTTGTTACCGTATCGCAAAATTATTTTGTGATGGTATCAAGAAATTTGGGGTGACGGTTAGGGTTATGGTCAGCTTTAGGATTAGGGTTAAAATAGTGACTGAATCTTGACCGCATCACGAAAATATGACGCATTTCCTGACGATATCACAAAAAAAAAAAAAAAAAAACATGGGACTGGGCTGCCACACTGTATGTCTTAGTGACTGATAGTGCCCAAGACAAAACATACATATAAAGTCTAAAACATATTCGGTGACTTGTTGGAAATGTTGAAAATGTAAATGTATCCATCCCCTGATTTTTACTGTTTAGTCTTGCCCTTGATATTTCACCTTGGAGGGTGATTTTTTTTTTTTTTTTTTTTTGTCCTTGACCTCAGTGTCAACAATATCCAAATATTCTAAAAACAAAAAATAAAAAAAAAAAGAAAAGAAATTTTGAACTTCACCTTTGACCTATGACCATTAATCCCAAACAAGGAAGGACCATTATCTTGATACATGCTGGAAAAATAAAGGTCACTGAGTTCAAAGGTGAGAAGAATTAAGTCCTATAGAGGCCCTGATGCCTATCAGGATGGTACTCCTCACACGAGGGGGGAGGAGGAGTAACAGGAAGACAGAGGACAGGAAGGAGAGGAACAGCAGTAGCTAGTAAAGCAGTAGTGAGCAGTATTTCTGGTATTTATATTTGTGTATTTATATTTATATTTGCAAATTAATTTTTTTTTATTATTATTATTTTCACTTTTGATACTCTGTGTGCTTCTTGCCCTGTGTGCTGGAACCTCAATTTCCCTGAGGGAGTCTTTCCAAGAGATTAATAAAACTCTGTGTAATCTAATTTATCGCTGAATACCATATGAAGCAGATGACAGACTACAAATTCCCTGGATAGGAATCCAGTCCCAGCCGAGGCTCATAACCATTCCATCCGATTTATTTATTTCTCCCCAAAGCACGACACATGAGCAAGCTTTAAACCTTACTCACCCCCTGAGTGTGCACATTGGTGACGGTGGTAAGGAAAAACCCTGTGAAGAAACCTCAAGCAGACCAGACTCAGTGGGTTAACCATCTGCTCTGGCCACGTGAGCAAAACTGAGTGGGTGGGGACAATGCAGTCTCTGGCCAAAGGACACAATCAGGTAATCTGACAAACACCTGGAATCAAACCCTGGTCTATATGTTAAAGTAAGTCCTACAGACCCTGAGATCCGTTGCCGCTGGTGCTTATTTCCAGATTCCATAGTGGGAAGCAGATGAGAGTCTATGACTGTCCTTGGATGGGACACCAGTCCAACACAGATTTAGTCCAACCAGTGTAGCTTCATCTCCAATGAAGCATGGTTTGGGGCTAGAATATCTACTGTGGTTGAAAATTTATGCATTCATGTTAGATTATCATCATTTGGATAAAAGTATCGACCAAATTGCACGCGTGCGTGTGTGTGTGTGTGTGTTTTATATAAAATGGCTTGCCTGCCTCCGAATGAGCTTGTCTTGAAGCCGTGCACTTCAAAAGTCTCCTCTACTACCCATGAGATGATGCGCAAGCACCCCAGGAGCTTGTCATTATTTTATTTTCTCAGTCCCGCAGGCACCCTCTCTGACTGGCATCTCATTAGGAGCGCAGAGCGCCGTGCTCGCGTGTCCGCCGCCAGACAGGCCACGACACGGGCTGCATGTTAATTGCAGAGGCGTAGCCAGCATGAGATGACCTTGTATGGTTAAAGGAAAGGAGGCTGAGAAGCGGTTTGCTGAGAATCCGCCGGGTTGGGGGCGGCTCCTCCGTATAGATGGCCTTTGTCCTAACTTTGGGCATCAGTGTCAACCACGTCTGACCATGACTGGGGTAAGACCGTAAAGCAAATGCCTCATTAGAAATAGGAATGGATGCTGTGTGTAACGGAGATAGGAAATTTTACTCATCACACTTCGTTATATAACGACATAAAATGAGTTAAGTATCTTAAAGCAGTGTGACTCTGACATTAATTTGCTACGTATCAAAGCGGCAAAGCAAAAGTCAGGACTCGTTCTTTTGCTTGACGACTTATTATGTTCAAGGGTTCAAGAGAAAGTCACGTTCAGAAACACATTCTGACAGCAATTTTGCACATCTTGGAAGTAATATACATATTTTCACCTTCTGTGACATTAATTTGCCACGTGTCTCAGTTGCGTTATCATTCCAATGTACTCGTATAGGCCATTCTTGGAAAGGGCACGGAATTTCCACAGACGAAGAAATGCTTCTTCATAAATCCAAAATAACATGGAGATAACACACAATTTTTCCTTTCAATGTGAATGCATAGAGACTGATATGTGCACACAGTGGGGGCGCTAGAACACCCCACTGGTTCCCCCCTCCCCTTCCCAACAACAAAACTAAACCAACTTTTTGCTGTTTTTTTTAAATTGCTTTTTGGGGTCCTCTAAGAAGCCTTAAAAAAGTTGGTCCCATTTGGTTGTAGAAGGGTGGCAAAGGGGTGGTCCTAGCTTCTCTACCATTACCATAGATTCTGTATAGACTTGACACATTCTCTATGAAGGGTTTGAAATTCAAATGGGGCGGCTCCAGATGTAACCATCTTGGCAGTGCCCAACCTTTAAATAGGTAAACTGGTGGAGCATGAGCAAGCCCAGGGTGACCTGGGTGGCACAAATGAAGCTCAAATACACACACACACACACACACACACACACACACACACACACCACCACCACCACAATCTATCAAGCAAGCTAAGGCTAATGGCTTTTGCAAACTAGGCAGCGATGTTCATAATTGGTGGGTTGGGTGCCGGTATTAAAAACTACAACTGGCATATTGCACCTCAGCAATATGGCACCATTTTTGTAGGTTTTACCAAGGTATCGATACTTGCTAATTAGCGCTGAGTGCTAAAATACAGACTGTACATTAAACGAAATGAAGCACTAAAATTCCACTCTGTTAATAAGATCTCAGATCGTCTACATCCGATATAAAATCATTCAAAAACCTTGAAAAATCAAGCGTGGCTGGTCCACAAACAGCTAGCTGCCACTGCTAGCAGTTAGCACGGTGGCTGTCTTGACCTGGCACATACTAGCTGTTACTCAAAGCAACCACACCCCTAATTTGTCATAACTCTATTGATTAACATAGCTTAAATTGATTAGTTTTACACACATACACACACACACACACACACACACACACACACACACGTCTATCAAGCAAGCTAAGGCTAACGGGCTTTTGCAAACTAGACAGCAATGTTCATAATTGGTGGGTTGAGTGCCGGTATTAAAAACTACAACTGACATACTGCACTTCAGCAATATGGCACCATTTTTGCAGGTTTCATCAAGTTATCAATACTTGCTAATTAGCACTAAGAGTGCTAAAATACAAACTGTACATTAAACTAAATGAAGCACTAAAATTCCACTCTCTTAATAATAAGATCTCAGATCGTCAATGTCCAATATGAAATAATTTTAAAAAATCCTTGAAAACTCAAGCGTGGCTGGTCCACAAACAGCTAGCTGCTACTGCTAGCAGTTAGCAGGTGGTTCTCTTGACCTGAAAGCAACCACACCCCTAATTTGTCATAACTTTATTGATTAACATAGCTTAAATTGATTAGTTTTACACACACACACACACACACACCGTCTATCAAGCAAGCTAAGGCTAATGGGCTTTTGCAAACTAGGCAGCGACGTTCATAATTGGTGGGTTGGGTGCCGGTATTAAAAACTACAACTGGCATATTGCATCTCAGCAATATGGCACCATTTTTTTAGGTTTCATCAAGTTGTCAATACTTGCTAATTAACACTAAGAGTGCTAAAATACAAACTGTACATTAAACTATGAAGCACTAAAATTCCACTCTGTTAATAAGATCTCAGATCGTCTACGTCCGATATAAAAATAATTCAAAAACCTTGAAAAATCAAGCGCAGCTAGTCCACAAACAGCCACTGCTAGCAGTTAGCAGGTGGCTGTCTTGACCTGGCACATACTAGCTGTTACTCAAAGCAACCACACCCTTAATTTGTCATAACTTTATTGATTAACATAGCTTAAATTGATTAGTTTTACACCCCCCTCCCCCCACCCACAGTTAGCTCTAGGAAAAAAAGGTTTTTGTACCAGGAGTATTTCTGCTGTAAAGTTGTTATTTTAACATGGGTGTCTATGGGCAGTGACACATTTGGACCTGGCCTCAAGTGGCCTTTCAAAGAACTGCACTTTTTGGCACTTCCACATTGGCTTCATTTATCCTCACAAGAGGATGAGGCTTAGTTTCTCAAACCACTTTCTCATCTGACAGGTGTGTACTTTCTGTAAAACTGTACAGTCCTCAGCTCGAACTCCAATTAATGACGCATGTTCACGGTTGGACTTAGAGTCCAGTATGGGTGTAAAAGTCTGAAAACAAAAGGTCCAACACAATGCATTCTGCACCATTACCGTGCCAGGTGGGTTGGTGGTGGAAATAATGGGTTTATATCTTAGTAACACTTGAATCCTGGGTAATTTTTATTTATTTTTTTAGTTACCACAGAGAGACAATCCTGCCTGGCTGTTTGAGTGCCATTAGTCCTTCCTGCCACTCACTGATAAAGAGGCGCTGCCATCAGCCAAACCAGCCATCTCCTTCAGTCCTCATTAAAACGTCGTCATATTAAAAAATCATTTCAGCCCTTTGCTGATGAGCGTTTTATTGCCTTCATGAAAATGTTCTCACTTTGGAGTCAACGGGAGAGAAAAAAAACCCCTTCAATGAATAATGAAAGTGTGGATGGAGAAGGAAGGAGAGGAAGGACCGAGTCGATAAGGGTGATTTGCATACTTGGTAGAACAATTTCAATTTCTGGACCTTTCAAAATTTTGTCATTTAGCTACTCGACATAAACATCTGTACTTTATAATAAAGTAATGGGCGTAAAGAGTGCAAGGTTTCATGAATGTCACTCAGATTATTGGAGTACTGTGACTTTAGTTAAGGAAGAATATGCATACATGTGTCATCATAAATTCTACGGAGCACAATATAATGTAGAGAAAAACATCTGTATGCGCTGTTATTTTTATCCCCCATTGGGTCTCCATCAGTGCACGTGAGCATGCACGCACCATCACACATTTTTTTGCCTATGATAACTTGAATAAAGTGTATCGTATTTTCACTACATTTGAACTGTACATCCCAAATGAGTATATCTTGGAACAGAGGTGGGACAAAGTCATCAAGTCACTCTCAAGTCATGAATCAGCAAGTTCCAAGTCAAGTCTCAAGTCATAATTAAAACCAATTGTTTGCCAGCTGAACTGAGACTTGACTTGGGACTTGCAGATTGATGACTTGAGAATGGCTTGACAGTGACTTTGTCACACCTCTATCTCGGAATACTTCAAATTTAAGCATGATCAGGTTTTACCAAGACCATCTAAGGACCACCCACTTCTTAGGACATAGCATTGATTCTTGTGCAAATGATAACTTGAACAAAATTTATTGGATTTTCACCAAACCTGAAGTGGACATCCCAAATAAGAGTATCTCAGCCCAGTGTAAAGTTAAGCATGATCAGGTTTTACCAAGACCATCTAAGGACCACCCACTTCTCAGGACATAGCATTGATTCTTGTGCAAATGATAACTTGAACAAAATTGATTTGATTTTCACCAAATTTGAAGCGGACATCCCAAATAAGATCTCAGCCCAGTGTAAAGTTAAGCATGATCAGATTTTACCAAGACCCTCTATGGACCATCCACTTCTCAGAACATAGCATTGATTCTTGTGCAAATGATAACTTGAACAAAATTTATTTGATTTTCACCAAATTTGAAGTGGACATCCCAAATAAGAGTATCTCAGAGTGGTGTAAAGTTAACCATGATCAGATTTTACCAAGACCCTCTAAGGACCACCCACTTCTCATAACATAGCATTGATTCTTGTGCAAATGATAAGTTGAAAAAAAAATGCAACTGTTTTTAACCATAAAACATAGTTGTTTCAAACTTGGTGGTAATATTACTTACCATGTTTGCCAGTGTTAATTGTTTTTCAAACTGTGCTCAGACTGGGCGCCTAAATGAGGCAGGCCGTAATTCAAGGCTGGCGATTATTTACAAAATGCTGTCTGCACTGCAATATGGTGTTAGGTTTCACACATATCCCTGGGTGTGGTGAACCAAAGACAACCGCTTTAGATCAGAGCCCTCTGCATGGCTGAGAACCCTCCCAGAAGCCTGACGCGCACCTACGACAGATACTGCAACGGCTGTGATTGGTCACTTTTCTGATTTCACTCCTTCCTCTCCCATCATATTTATAGTTTTTGCAGTGCACCTGCCGATTACATTTCAATCATGGATCAAATACGCAGTGGTGGGCACAGTTCCGATAATCCGATAACCGATAATTATCAAAGATAATGTTTTCGTTATCGGATAATCTTTTTAGATAACTTTATAAACCATTATCGGCCTAATTAACTTGCGATAAATTTTTGTCCGATAATTTTTAGACCGATAACGTGGTAAATAAAGCTGAACAGCATTTATAAAATTTAGAATCAGTTGAGCACCTACCTGTTAAATGTTTCTGTAAAACAGTTATCAGTTATCTGATCATCTGTTATCGAAGTTAATTTTTTTGGTTATCTGTGTCCACCACTGCAAATACGTTTGACAGAAAATTCCGCAAATATGACCAACTTTACAATGTGGCGTCAGAAGAAAATGCTCAAATGACCTGCAATTCATGGAGGGAATTTGCACGGACAGGTAACGTTGGTTTGAAGGTTGATGATTGTATAAAGAAGTGGAGCACATTGAGAGACAAATTAATCCAGAAAAAGCTGCTGTTCCTCCGAAAAATTGCATTAAGACACAAAGGAGAACTTTAAAAGCATCATGACCATGCTGACATCATTCCATGACCACAGAGTTGGAGAAGCATAAATCAGGCTTTAGGATTTTAAGGTACCACTCCACAGCAACCTTAGAAAAAAGAGTGACTCAACCAAATGTAACCGTTTTAATGCACATAATGCTTATTTAAGGCAGGCATTTATTTTGTATAGATGAAGTTTTGACCTGTACAGTCTCCCTGCCTTCACTTCACTGAAAAAAGGGAATAATTAACCATCACATGACAAAGTAAAACCTTTTAAATCATTCTAAAGTCAGTGTTAAGCAGAAACAAGGTGATAATCTGTTAATCGCTGCTAACGCTCCAAAATGACACATGCGCAGTGAAGGCAGGGGCAACCGATCTGTAGGGGGAGACTGTTCAGTCTGCAACACCGTTCATTAAATGAGGCAGGTAGCAATTCAAGGGCAAGCATTTAATCAAGGAAATACAATAGGTAGATATTAAGAGGTGATTAGATTATGAAGTAATTTGGTCAAAAGTCAATGAAAAGATGGTCCAAAAAACACCTTTTGTTGAATAGTTCAACAACCAAGAAGACTGGAGGGGTGATTTAAAGCATTTATTGATCATAACAATATCTGTGATTGATTGATATGAATGACTTCATAATGAAACCACACAGAAGTCATAAGATGAAGTCATACACAGGCGTGTGTATATTTACTTGTACATTTATATTGTGGTGTGTAGAGCACTCAGGATATGATTCATCAACCCTCTGATGCCTTTCAGTGCCTTTCTTTTTTCTTTTTTTTCATGATCTCAGCGTTCATGTAATGGACCTCTTATGCAAGGCTGCTATCTTTTTTGTTATTTCCTCTTATTTTCAGTTGAATTACATTCAGGCTGCTGATTTGTTGCTCAGATAATGAAAAGCCATCAACAGCGTGCGTTCCCTGTAAATCGGAAAAAGAAAAAGCGAAGTGTTGAAGAGCACACACATCGGCTGCTGCACGTCGCTCCGTGATGTAAATTTAATACCACCATATGTTGTTTTTAGGCACCGGCATTGATTAAATCATTTTACCCGCGCTTGATGAAGAAGGAAAAAAGTTTTGCACCATCCATTGTGCTGCAGCACGGTGTTTGTCTGCCAGATAATCAAATTTCTATTCAAAGAGGAGAAGAAAATAATCAGATTAACAGAGTGTAGATTCATTACAGTATTCGCTCTCTAAGCGGTGTATTTTGTTTATGAGAATTTTTAATTGTAATCAACCACTGCAGCAGAATCAATCGTTTAACGTAGGAAACCGTGACTTATGAGAGAAAATTAAATACACACAAATGAACAAAGAACCGCACACAGTCACAACACACAGTTTGCAGGAGTACATTAACGTCCTAGCAGAATATGCATAAGTACTTGATTGGCCTCATGGGATGTTAATATCTGTGCTTTAATTTCAGATTGTATGTAAGCATATCTCCTTACAAGCCATTACAAGAGTTTAATTCCGAGCACAGCCAAGAAAATGTGTGTTATGGTCTCAGTTTCAGATTTTTTTTTAGGATCAAGTGTGAGATTAAAATAGATTTTTGGAGCATTTTTTTCATTCTTTTCAATTTTTTAAGTGGAATAATTAAATATGTTCGGTTAAAAATATCCCAGCTGCCATATTAGGAGTAAAAAAAGACTTAGAGATTAAGTACACTTTTTAAAAAAATGAATTATTTGCTTAATTGGTTACACTCAAATTAATTACATTTGTCCAAATTAACTTAACAAGTTGATGTAAATAGTACTTGTTAAGTTCACTTGGATCAACGTTATTTATTCGAGTGTAACTCATTGAAGCACTTCATTAGGATGATCCAAAATTTGTTTTTTCTTTTTTGTTTGTTTGTTTGTTTTCAGTGTAGATGTTTTCAGTGTAGATGAAATTAAATACTTGTTCATTCTGGTTCTGCAGAATAACCGACACATAATACTTCTAACGTGATTTACAAAACATTTTACGGAGATGTTAGCATGTTAACTAGCAATACAGGAACTGTGAAAGACATAAAACTGAAACAAAGCAAATGAACTTTGGTTCCATTAAACAGAACAAAACTATATAAGATGGCAGAATACACTCAGAAATGCTTATATTTCTGTATAAATCTAACATGGTTGGCAAGTTTTTTTCTCTTATATTTTGTAAAGTTTTGCAACAAATGAACCCTTCTAAATCTGAAAATGCTGGGGGGGGGGGGGTCTTAAAACAGATAATACTTCTGAAGTGATTTACAAAACATCTTACAAAGATGTTAGCATGCTAACTAGTGATGCAGGAACATGACCGTGAAAGACAGAACTGAAACAAAGCAAATGAACTTTTGTTCCATTAAACAAAACAAAACTATGTAAGATGATGGAATACACTCAGAAACGCCTGTATTTCTATATAAATCTAACATGTTTAGCAGTTTTTTTTTTCTCTTATATTTTGTAAAGTTTTGCAACAAACACTTCTAAATCTAAAAATGCTGGGGGTTTTTAAACCAAATAATACTTCTGAAGTGATTTGCAAGACATCTTACAAAGATGTTAGCATGCTAACTAGCGATGTAGGAACAGCAGTGTGAAAGACATGGAACTGAAACAAAGCAAATGAACTTTTGTTCCATTAAACAAAACAAAACTATGTAAGATGGCGGAATACACTCAGAAACGCCTGTATTTCTGTGTAAAATGCTCATTGGCATTTTTTTCTGTTATATTTTGTAAAGTTATGTGACAAATAAACACTTCTAAATCTAAAAATGCAGATTTTTTTAAGGCAGATAATACTTCTGAAGTGAGTTACAAAACATCTTATGGCGATGTTAGCATGCTAACTAGTGATCCAGGAATGTCACTGTGAAAGACATTGGACTGAAATAAAGCAAATGAACTTAGGTTCCATTAAACAGTCAACCATGAAGTAAAAGGGTAATTCCACATTGTACAAGTTCACAGACCAATTTATTTATTTATTTATTTATTTTGTAGATTGGGGAGAATAGTGTTTGAAATTGTGAGAGCAAACATAACCTATTATTAAGCTGTCAGTTATAGAATATGGCAATTGGCAGTCAAACTACATAGTTTTATCAGCAGAAATTAGTTTTTTGTAACTTTCAATATAGCGTGACATACTGTAACATCAATCACGTAACGTCAGTCACACATAAATATGCAGTCATTCAGTTTATGCGTTTGATTTGTAACATGGCAAGGAGCAACAGAATGGCAGTTGCTTGCAACCTTATATCCTAGAATAAAAAGAGTTGTTAACCCTGTATAGTTTGAAGACAAAGCTGGAATCAAATTTATGGATTTTCTTAATGGCTGTTTTTTTGTAACGTCAGTCACACCCATAGTAATGAGTACCACCAATTTGCACTAAGCACCAACAAAGTTTCCTTCCCCTACCAAGTAGAACTTCCACAAGATGGTAACACTCAGGGGCTGTATGTTTTAAGTCCTGATCGCTTCAAAAGGCCTGCTTCTTCTCACGGTGGAAGTCAATTTCAATTTATTTTCATTTTTATAGTGCCAAACCACAACAAAGTTGCCTCACAGTGCTTCACACAAGTAAGGTCTAACCTTATCAACCCCTAGAGTAAGCACACAAGTGACACTGGTAAGGAAAAACTTTTCCTGTGATGATTTGAGGAAGTAACCTCAAGCAGACCAGACTCAAAGGGGTGACACACTGCTTGGGCTATGCTATAAATACATTAGGCAATACAGGAAATTATACAGGAAATTTTGGGAGATTTTGGGGGGAATTGCCCAAAAGCTCATCATGACAGTGTTGGCTTTCCCTGTCTTTTATAACTTATTGTTAAACATTGTTCATCAATCAGCAAACATAAATTGCTTGTCACTCTCATTCGTACCTAAGATGACCGTAGCTTGAGCATGTCACTTTGAACAAATTTGTTCAGCTAAGTTTATCCAACTAATGACCTGAAATTCTTTTATATTTTTCTCAGCTTTTTCTTTTATACATTCTTGACTTTACAATGAGTATAATTTTAGCGTGTGCTCCTGTAGCCTCACAGATGACATTTGCACGCTCTGAGCTGAGAATCATGTTCTTGCGGGTCAGAGAATTGCTTGTGGTTCTGTTTGTGGTTGTTGCCAAAACAATGCTGGGTTATTACTCATTCTGCTGCCTAGTGAGCTTTGAGGTGGAAAAGAGGCGGAAACGTGCCAGTTACCAGAAGCGCTCCTATGTAGGTTCAGTGTTACTTGAGTGCTGGCTGCTGTAAAACTCTTCAGAAGAGCATAAAAAAGTTGACGAGCCCTGCAGATTGCTGTTTTGGGGAGGGCTGATGCAGCCAGATTAATAATGTGTTTGCGGGGTGTGAGGATGTTCATTTGTGACATCCTCATTTCATATTCTCGCCAGTTGGGCATGCCTCCGTTTTGAGGTGTAATATAGGCCTGCCAAATCAGCGGTAGCCCCATTACTCATCCCCCTCTGTGCTGTCTCCTGGCTTGCGCTCCGGCGCTAATGCAGATTACAGGGATATATGAGGGCTATTTTGTTCGCTGCAGGGTGGAAACGATCACAGGCAACCCCATCCCTCTCTGATGCACGGCTCTACATCTGTTCCCCACCTACCCCACCCATGAAAGCCTATCGGGATATCCATCAGAGCCAAGATCTTATCAGATCTGAGCCCACTGCATCTATTGCGCATCAATTATAGATGCTATGTGTAAAAAATTGGGTCACTCTATCAACATGCGCACTCCCTCCTCAGAGACACTGTTTGGTTAAGTGATTAGAGATGACTTTAGATACAATTTGCGCGTGTTATAAGGTGTTAAATGGCCCATTTATGATGCATGAGTATATAGACACAAAAGCCTCCAGTGAAGGAGAAAATGAGCATCATTTCTAACTAATAATGTGACTCAAACTTTCTTTTCACACAAAGAAATTAAGTTCAAAGTCGAGGGAATTAATCAAACAAGTTGGGGTGTGATTTATCATGACGATCCAAGTTTGGCTTTTTTTTTCACCATCTTTCAGGAGTTTTGGTGACCTGTACTTGTGGGATTTATGCAGGTGGTACTCCTCATACATTCCTCATAATCAATATACTCATTTTTTTTTCGCCCCACAGCTGCGAGACAATCCGTGGTGATAAATGAGCTGAGCTTCGTTATTCATAGTCAAAGATCATCAGCGACTTTCATTCATTTCCAGCTTGTTTTTCTATATTATTCATATATTCTACCTATTGTGTGACCTAGACATGGCCCAAACCAGCACCTTAAATCTTCATGCAAGTCTGTGCTCATCTGTTAGGTAAATAGACCATTCATCATATCACTGGTCTTTTACAGTTTGACTGTTTGACTGATCCGTCTTTCAAACGGCCTCTCCCCCTGACAGCCCAATCAATCACTTTCAATGAAGATGTCACAGCTCATTGTGCCGAGTGTTATCCCAAACGCTTTCCACCCACTTTTCGATGATAAATTAAAAGCCAAACTTTTTGTTTGTTTGTTTGTTTGTGTACAGGCAGTGTTCACACCAACAGGTAGGTAATGCATAGGTCCCATTTAAAAGTACTGAAGTCTTAATTTCAGTATTTTAATTGGAGTAATGTAATTTTCCCCTCAAAAAAAAAACATGCAAGTTATCAACAAGTGGATGCTGCTCATAATTAATGTTTGATTGATGGTTGCTTAAAGCTTTAAAGCTACAGTGTGTAAAATTTAGAGGCGTTTATTAGCATAAATGGAACATATTCATAAACATTAGTGTATAGTTACCTGCAACCAGTGCTGCCACAGTTACTTTGATAAAGTAATCCAATTACTGATTACTGATTACTCAAAATAAAATAAAATAAAATATGAATATCTTGCATCATCCAAAGGTTGCATTTAAACCGGACAACGGGTGCCAAGTCCTCTTAATTGTCGATTTAATGATGAAAGTAAAGTTAAAAGTGCTGTGATCAGTCTTTTTTATCTGTTAATGTCTCCGGTGACTCATGTTCAGGGTTGTCACAGTTACTTTGAAAAAGTAATCCAATTACTGATTACTGATTACTCCTTGAAAAAGTAACTTAGTTACTTTACTGATTACTCAATTGTAAAAGTAACTAAGTTAGATTACTAGTTACTTTTTTAGTTACTTTTCCCAGCTGCTGACAACAACCCTCTGCCACCTCAACATGACAATGATACCTGTTTTGCCAAAACTCACTTTATAGTCACCCTTTCTTTACTTCAATGACAATAAATACTTGTTTTATAAAAAGTAAAATAAAGACCTCTTTCTTGACCTCATATTTAACTGTTGACAGCACTGTAACAGTAAAACTTGCAATTTCTAACCTACATTGTTTATAAATGTAACTATTAAATTCTTTCTAACATTTTTCTAACATTTAAATTCTCTCTAAACATTTTACTTGTCGAAATTATTATTATTTTAAGTAGTATTAGTAGTTGTAGTAAAAAAAAAAACGGCTTCAAAACTGGACCTTTAATCTAGGGGTGTTGTGAGGGGGGCACATCCCTGCCCCACGCCCCCATTCCATCTGGATTCGCCCCTGCTTTGGCGTTTGAGCACAAAGAATGGATAACATTTATTTATGCAGAAAACAGGACCAGATTTACTGGTAAGAAAGTTTTATTGCGTTTTCACATCATGTGGTCCTCAGAAAGAGAGTTTAGGTGCATCTGAGAGGAAAATAGTGTTAGTTGTTGACGTGTCGCGGAGGATCAGCTGTTTTTAGCAGCAGATACGGAGCGGCTCAGCTCAGAATTCTAAATAAAGGAGAAAAAAAAAGCATAAAAATGTCTTTGTAAAGCTCAGTGCAGGTGTGCTGTTGTCACTGTGCTTTAAGAGATGAGGACGAGACGTAGCTGCTGCAGAAAACCAGGGATGAAAAGCTCACAGCTCGCTTAAAGTGGGCAGTTCAGTCGAACCCCGACCTCCTGCCCACAGACCAAGTTTAATGCTGCTATTGACCCACAATGAAAAATAATAGTAACGCACAGTGACTTGGAGAAGTAACTTTAATCTGATTACTGATTTGGAAAGATTAACGCGTTAGATCACTCGTTACTAAAAAAAAGTGGTTAGATTAGAGTAACGCGTACTAAGTAACGCGTTACCAGCATCACTGCCTGCAACAACAAATTTATGTGTTTTCATAAAGCTTACAAGGAGCCCTTTATAGCTGTATGGGGGCGGCCCCCTCGTGTAGGCCGCCATGTTGTGCCGCCATGTTGATACAGTAACCCAAAAAGGGCATATTTACTCTGTCTTTCACAAATCTGGAAAATTGAAGAAAAAATAAGAGGAATCAGTAGTTGGTCCCACTGAAAAAAGAGAATAGTTGAACTAACTCAATTGTTTCAATTGGTAAAATCTAAATTAATTCAGTTGTTTGAACTTAACTTAATAAGTTAGATCAACTCTAACTTACAAACTTAAGTTCAAACAGCTTAATTCATTCAGATGTTACCAATTGAAACAACTTTTTGAGTTGGTTCTTTTTTCTGTCTACTGGTCGCTATACTGAAAAAAGAGTATAGTTGAACCAACTTAAACCAACTTAGTTGTTTGAACTTAAGTTTGTAAGTTAGAGTTGATCTAACTTATTAAGTTAAGTTCAAACAACCTAATTCATTTAGATGTTACCAATTGAAACAACTTTTTGAGTTGGTTATTTTTTCTGTCTACTGGTTGCTATACTGAAAAAAGAGAATAGTTGAACCAACTTAAACCAACTTAGTTGTTTGAACTTAAGTTTGTAAGTTAGAGTTGGTCTAACTTATTAATGTAAGTTCAAACAACTTAATTAATTTAGATGTTACCAATTGAAACAACTTTTTAAGTTGGCTCTTTTCTCAGTCTATTGGTCGCTACACTGGAAAAAGAATAGTTGAAACTTTTTTTAAGTTTGTTCCTTTTTCAGTGTAGTCCAAGCTGACAAGTTTTAGAATCATAATTTTTGTGAAATGGAGGATCAGACATATTGCTTATCACAAGAGAAAACAAGGCAGTGTGAAACCCTGTCGCCAAAGAACCAAAAACGTAAATGGAAGTAAACTCATCACTGGTGGTGGTATAATGCATTCTGCAACCTCACCACTAGATGACACTACATCCTACACACTGTAGCTTTAAGTTGTGGGTCTTTCTGTAAAATCAGTGTGAGAATGTAGATGCTTCATAGAGTTAGATGCAGATGTATTTGTACAGTGAGACAATTTTTGTAATTTTGCCTTTGTACACCACAATGGAAGAGAAATGACGCAGTCAAGATGGGCTTCAGCTTTAATTCAGGGGGTTTAACAAAAATATTGCCTTAACCATTTGGAAACTAGTTGCTTGCATAGTGTATCCATTTCAGACCTCGTAAGTAACTGGACAAATTAAATATAAGGACTATCTTTAATAGAAGTCACTTTTACAGACAGTTTTATTTAGACAAGTTGAAGGATGTTTTAGACTTCAGTTACATCAATCACTAAGACAAAACTATATGGTACAATATGGTAAATCTGACTGGAGTAGGCCGTTTTTAAAAACATAGTGGCCATGCAAGAAGGGGATAAGTGATGGAAGCCACCAAGACAGCCAAGCAACACTCTGTGCCACACCACCATGAAGCTGTATAACTGACAAAGATTGCACCCTCCAGTGTTTCTCCAATCCTAGGCAGAGACGCTTGAACTTGTGTTGGTGGCTTCCCTCACTCGTCTCCTTCTTGTACAGTCACTCAGTCTTTGAGAACTCCCTCCTCCATACAGATTTATCATGAGGAACCACACTTTTTGCATTTCTTGATGAAAATGCAGTCCAAGACATACTCACTGATACACAGATGTTCATGTGTCTATGACCTGTGTTATTTAAAGAAAATTGTAAAAGTAATGTTTTTTATGAAGAATAATCCTCATATTTAATTTGTCCAATTACTTATGGCCTCTGAAAATAGAGGGACTGTGTGTTGTAATTCCTAAATGGTTAATATAATATTCTTGTCAAACCCCTTTTTCAACTCCATTTTGGTGACGTACGAAAGCGAAATTGCAAAACTGGCGCCCCTGTTCAAATACTTATGGACCAGAGCATGCAGTCACGGATAAATGGAAAACTTTCCGATTTACAGCTCGTCTCTGAAACTATACACGGCGCTCACAAATGGCTTTGCTGTTATTGGATGTACTCAGCAAACACAAGATAATGACCCTTAATTTGATAATGAGCCTGTAAGATTGTCTCATTAAATAACCAAAACAGCCTCAATGAAGCGATTCGTTTTTCCACCCTACAGGTCGAATCATGAGAACAAACCTCACGTCTCATCTTTTTCTGTTTTCTATTATCCGCAGGACCCTCTGGGATGCGATACGACACCGAGACCCGCGACACCAGGAGGCCGCCGTCTATGTTTACCTGACACACAACAACACACATGCAATCACATAAGTGTACAAAAATACATCACATTTCCTCCTATTTTGCAAAAATAAATCAAAAACATCACAATTCAGAACTGTGTTACCATACAAGCCCAAATAAAAGATAGTATTTTTTTTCTTAAAAACACATTTGAAAAAAGAGCCGCGTCTTGTAATCAGGTGTGTCTTATATTCAGGCCAATATGATGATTTGCATCTTAGATTTCTGTTGTAAAATCTGGATTTTGGTCATATAATTCTGAACTGTAATGACATGTTCATGGTGAAACATGTCAGAAACATCACTAATTTGCAGGTGTTTTAAATATTTGCCAGTAATTAAAGTTGTATTATTTAAAATCTGTTTATTTATCTTCTTAGTTCAACTGAAGGCTGGTATTTTTTACTTTTTTTTTTTTTTTGGTACTATACATAGATGTGGATTTAGCTCATTGTGATGTAAGATGTGTTTTTTCATGGTGATGGCTGCAATTCATCTCCAGTGCTACTGGTGGCGCTGTAGTGGAAATTTATTCCGTAATTTACCCAGAAATGGCAAATGAAGAGCAAATTCTGCACTCCTATGCAGGTCACTCCTTAATGTAATTCACTATTTTTGTTTTTTCAGTTTTTTCAAACCTTCACAAACAAAACTTTTTACATTCTTAGACCTTCATATCGATTTTGTGCAAATTATTTTTTTTAAAGTTCAGGCAGTCATCTGTAACATTTCTGAATTTCCTGATTGCACACCCACCACTAGTATTGATTGTCACGTCCGTCCTTCCAGCCACACCCTCTCATGCAAGAGTTGGATGTTGATTTAAAGAAGTTGAAAAAATATAAAAACTCACATTTTTTATGTTAGATGCTATAGTAATAAGTTGAATTGCAACATTTCGATCAATATCGCAGAAATGAGCAACTGGTGGCCTACGGGCCGCCAACCAAATTTCCATTTCGTAAAAAGGAATGTAACTAGCATCCACCAGCAGAGGGCGCTCATTGGGTACTGATGCTGCACTTTAAGACTCGTAATGAGAGGCGGTGCAATCACTTTTTTATTTTCAGAAAATAATTTAAATATATAACATCAGCTGATGAAATGATGTAATAATGTATATTTTAATATAGAAAGCAAACAAACAAATAAGTAAATTAGAAATAAATCAGAATTTGTATCCCTTTTGTTACAAATAAATAATATGACAAATGCTGATGCAGTTGATAATATTCACTGAACATATTAAATATACAAAGTACTAAATGTACTAAACTAAACATTTCAGAAAGTAGCATTAAACAGCAAATAAAAAGCAGAGAGTTAATATGAATTATTAATAGTTGTTGTCAGTAATACATGCAGTAACTGATGATTGAGTAAAGTGGGGTTTTGTAACTATATACGCATTCATGTTCTGACTTATAGCAAGTTACTTATAGCAATTGATCACAAATATTTTATTGAGGTTTGATCAAATCTCTAGCCACATTTTTTTTGCAGAGATATTATAGTAAACATATTAAGAGGGCTGTGCTTTGCTTTACTTTGACCTTTGACCAATTTGTTCCAAACGTTAATCATTTGGAGACACTACCCAAAGTAATATTCCCAGTGGTAAATCCGTAGTAATAAAATCTGTCAAGCCATTTTTTAGTTTTTTCAAACACACACACAAAACCAATTATAATACACTACCTCTGCTGCAGTGTGTATGGTAATTAAAAAAAATGTTATCGGGGTTATAAGCCCCCCCCCCAGTGGAAATTTTCTGAGGCCGCCTATGACAAACGAGAAAAAGTGAGCATCAATAAAAGAAAAGTTGTCTCACAATACCATACTATCTAATGAAAATGAGTAACAAAAGACCTTTTGAATTAAAATTACAATTGATTTAATGTGTGAATTTAATTCAAATGAGTTCATTTAACTAAAAATCAAGGCAACTGATGTGTTTTGATGACCTCATCATCAAAGATGCTTGCGGCTTATCCTGCAACTCTAATCCAACGTGCTATAATTTATTGGATCAAATCGCAACTTTTATTTTGTATTCAGGTTAGCGGGATTACAGGTAATCTGATTACCTCATTAGCTGGGGCCTCCCGTCTCACAGAGGATTTGTGAGGATTTGCAGGTCTGCTCATCGCGCCCATCGCTCCAACCTCCACCTCTTTCCGCGTGCCACAGCTGCATTATTAAACTTGTATAAGATCATTAGCATACAAAGCAGGAAAGCCACTGCAGCGGAGTCATGCATATTTATTGGAACGTGCGTGCACCCGTACTGTAACCTTGACACAGAGGCGTGACGAGGCTCTGCGTTCTGCTGTAGCTGGTATCAGCTGTGGCGTGTAGTTCTCTGGTTAAAAAAAAAAAAGATTATTTGCAGAACATCTGAACATACACAACACGTTTGGCTTCAATGTGCACATTAAGGGGCACGCTGCACCTTGTACCGCTTTGAAAAATGCAGAGCAGAAGGAGTTTAGTTAGGTTTTGCACAGAACATCTCGTCGCAGTAAGTCCTGCAGAAGGAACTCATCTGCTGCACGCAGACACAAACACAGCACTGCATGGTATGACCTGTGGATCCCCCCACCTTTTCTTCCTCCACCCCCCAACCCCCCCCCCCCACCCACCCCACCACTTCCCCCCTTTAACCCTGTTTCCTCACAAACCCTGCTTTTGCATCTTTTCTAGTCCTTCCTCCTTTCCCTCTCTCCTGTGACATTGCTGTTGTGTCTTATGGCTTTTTATTCCTACATGATGGTAGATGGGTTCATGTAGGAGTAGAAGCCACTAAACACACGGTGAGCGCTCGACACGCTGGCCCACACGTGCACGGCAAAGCTTCCTGTGGATCACGCAGCTGCCGCGTTCACATCAACGTTCCTGCGCAGCGCCGGGTAATCACGCTTTAGGGCTTTGACTGTTAAAAGCTAATTTTCAGTTACATTTATGTGAACTTGTCAGATGCGAGCAAACCTTTTCACAATGATCTCCCGCCTGCACACAGACTGCATGCGCTCTGAATTTCACACGCATCCCTGCCCTCAGGTCACTGAATAACACTGGATTTGGAAAGTTCCCAAAATAGAGATCAGCAGGAGCAGATGCCACAACTGAAGT
This sequence comes from Thalassophryne amazonica, assembly GCF_902500255.1. Classification (NCBI taxonomy): domain Eukaryota; kingdom Metazoa; phylum Chordata; class Actinopteri; order Batrachoidiformes; family Batrachoididae; genus Thalassophryne; species Thalassophryne amazonica. Next base: position 26,689,611 of record NC_047124.1, read on the forward strand.
GAAAGAACTGCAGGTAGGTCATAAAGAAGTGCCCCCCCCCCCCTTATGTATGACTGTCTGCTTTGTTCAAACAACAATAAACTTTTATTTAAATCAAGCCTCATGAAATCATTAGATCGGAAGAAAGAAACCAATCAAACCTAAAAAAAAAAAGGCTTCAAATGGTAACACTCAAATTAAATAAGTTAAATTAACAAGATGACATGAATTTATTATTTGTTAAGTTGGATCAACATAATTTATTCAGTTGGATCAACATAATTTATTAAGTTGGATTAACTTAATTTATTAAGTTAGATCAACTTAATTCATTTGAGTGTCACCAACTGAAACACTTTTTTAAGTTGATCCGGCAATTCTCTTTTTTTTAATGTAAGAGAAACACACACACACACACACACACACACACACACACACCCACACACACACACACACCTGGAGAGACCGATCAAAATCTGGGGGATTGCTCGCACTTAGCACGTGTTTCAAGCATCCTGAGGAGTTTGATGACTGTACACTTTCAAAAATGTTTCATGGGGTTATTATGTATAGCTTACATTCAAGAGCAATGTCAGCATGAAAAATAAATAAGACACGTTAAAAAACATGCATATATTAGTAAGTTGATAACTAACAAGAAGAAAAACAATAAGGCATAGGTTGCCAATGGTTTTAAAATAAAGTTTGATCAAAAAACTGGAATTGCTGTGTGTGATTTATTCGAACTTAAGTGAAATAAGTTGCTCATCCACAAAAAATTAAGGTAACAATCTGCATGGACATTTCTGAGAAGACTGGAAGTAAATTAAAGAGGAAAAAAATAATTTAAATGAAATAATTTGACTACTTAATAACAGTAACACCTTTTAGTTTAGTTGGTTCAACTTAATCTTGTAGAGGGCAAAGAAAATCAAGCATACTCAACTACTTAAGTAAATGTTTTCCTACTGTTGAGTTAGTTTTACTATAAACATCTCATGGTATTAACTCAGCAATGGCTGAGTTGGAATTACTTAAAAAGAGCCACACACATTGTTACCTTAATTTTTTTAAGTTGAGCCAGTGTAATTTTTTTCATTATTTTTTATTAAGTTGAGCCAGTGTATTACTTTTAGAATGTACGTGTTGCGTGGAAACCACTGACACAATCAAAATGATCCCTTCATGGTTAATATGTTTATTAGAATTGTTACACCTTAAAATGTCTTAAAGCTGTAACACTGATCAACTTTCTGATGAGTTCTGCAAAATTTGATTTTAACATACCTTCTAAAGTATAATTAAAATTGTTTTTAAGATGACCGGACTTTGATTTGGTCCAGCTTAAGGTGCTTTATTGAATCAACTCAGGTTTAAAAGTTTATTTAAAGTGATATGTTGAAAATGAAAAACTTAACATTTTAATTCAACACTCAACAGGTACGTCAAAGAACTTAAATTAAGAAGTTGTTGGAAAATTAAGCTTTTATGATATTGCAGTTTGTTAAATGCCTTCCAGAAGATAGCTTACTCTGATTTTTATCAGGACTGGACCAGGAGCAATTTGGGGGTCCACATTTTGGCAAACCAACTCTTTAACCACTGGGCCACCCGCTGGCTGCGGAAGTAACCTGTGTTAGATTGGTGTCCTGTTCATAGACTATCATCCTCATCACACTAAAATCTGGTAATAAGTACCGGCACCAGCAGGACTCACTGCATACACAGGATACTTAACTATCAAGGAAATATGATTTAAAATGTGATTCTACTGTGTGAACCAGTTCGCTTTAGCACTGCAGGCACATTTAGATAAAGTTTTAGTGATCGCTGATTAATGCTCTGGGTTCCAACGACAGTTCACTCGCCTGGCATAAATGTTTTATTATTGCTGTTAACAGCTCTCCCTGCATCCCACAATCAAGTTTTATGTCTCTTTTTTTTTTCAGGACAACCTGTGCTTTCAGAATATATATGTTTTTGTTGTGTTTTATAAGTGTAATAAAGGTTTACAATCAAAAATAGGCAAGGAAAAAATAAAGCGAAAAATAATTTTCCACACACATTTATTCAAAACACACAGCAAACTAAAGGTAATTTGAGGTCTTGTGTGAAAGACTGTACAACAAAAAGGTTCAAACAATAAGCACAAATGCACAATATGAACAATATAAACAAAATGGTCTATGCGTTTTGTTGTCCATTGATATGGTAAACAGTGCTTCACGCAGAGAAAGCAACAGAGTTATCCAGTAACATTCACATGCACACTAGTGGAGCAATCCTGATAGTTACACACTCTTTGTTTGAGAACGTGAGATTGTCATCAGAGGCTCTCCGTGTGCTCCTGCTTTCACTGATCGCTGTGGGCACACTGAGTTTGTACTAATAGTATGTACTCATTGGAGCACCCAGGGGGCTATTCAAATGAGCCAACTAGTAACATATCACTCCTGAAAATGATCTTTGGCTTTTCACGTAAGGTAAATCTGCCCTACGATTGGATTTTGGAAAACCATGTGACGGTGAACCAATTCCAATTGGACACTCACATTGCCACATCATCACACAGCTTCTATGAGGAGTATAAAGACGGCTGATGGCTGGCTCGAAAGTCCGCAGAGTTAACTTTTCAGCAAAAAAACAAAAGTAAGTTTCTATCTCATATCATTAAAAAGTTATTTATAATTTAGTAAAGCTTGTGTACAAATGTTTTGTTTTTATCTTTTATGGGGCAGATTTGAAAATGAAAATAGTCTTGATCTGAAAACACTCCTGATCCAATAAGATCATTATTAAAGAGGTCAAACTGTGCAAAACCAATTTTAAATGTAACCGCTAAAGTCCCACAATTCTATGAGAGTTCTGTTCTAAACATCATTTAGGGCCCCTTCACACATAACATGAAAGACGCACAAACCGGAAGATAATCCCCAAACCAAACATGAAAAGGGCGACCACGAACCATTCACCTGCTGTCGTGAGGGATGCACGGTCGCACAGGCATGCACGACAGTAACCAAAATGACACAGTGCAAGCAGCTGGAACGTGTTGCACCACATTGTGCTGCTGATGTGGAGAAAAATATTTTTAAAAACAGCTGTATAATTAGTGAAAATCACTTGATTGAAATCAGTAATAAATAAAAGGGGACGCATACAGAACCCTGCGGTTAAATTACCCTGGTCAAATAAAAAATAAATGCAATTTGCGGGATTCAAACCTGCAATTTACAAAAGTGTAGATTACCAGACAGAAACCTTACCACTGCTCTACAATTATAGTCACTTGCCCAGTTCCGGATCATTGCCAGTTCCGGATTACTGCTGTCGTACAGACAGTTGCCCAATTCCGGATCACCTTTTTGAAAGTCCCACTATACGGAGCCATTATGCAACTGAATATCATTTTTTGGGTGTCCTTTTTTGTTGTATTGGTCATTTGGATGTTATCTAGTTGAAGAAGTCTGGATGGTGTAGCCCTTCTGCTTAACGTGTGAAGCCATATTATGTGTGGTGCAAATATTTGCCAGAAATGGATTACTTTGCCGGTTCTGGATCACGACACTCTGTGTCACTTTGGGGGCATTCCTGGCATCTGGCTGGAGCCCTTCTAATGCAGAATGATACACACTGTGCCCAAGAATGTGTTGTGAACACAAAATGATATAAATTATACTTATTAAATGAGAATTTACTTAGTTTCAAAATCACTGTTATAAAAAATGAAGTGTGGAGGTGAGATTTCTCCAGAATTAAAAAGTAAAAGCCCCCACATTCATGCCCATTCGTGATGTTGAGATGACCCCCAAAGTACACATGGCTCAAGTACTGACACAAGGCTGCTGCTTCACTGATCCACAACCGGCAAATTTTCGTGTCGGGGATAAATGCGTGCAGCAATTAAACAGCAAGACATAACACACTGACATTTTCTACCCAAGTAAGTAAGTATTTTCCCACTCTAGAACCAAAAACACAGAGTAGCTAACTCACCTTTGCTGCGTCTTAGAGATCGTTACTTTCAAACTTGCAGGAATAAGTGAGTCAAAAAAAGCGCGCACACCACAGACACCGGATGTTTTGATTCCTCTGCTGATCACAAGGACGGCTGGATCCGGTCGAGCTTGTGGTTGTTTGTAGACAAAACATCCATCTTTCCATTGGTACCAAGTATTATCTTATTCACGCTGATTACGAGAAACGGCGGTGCAAATACTACAGCAGTGATCCGGAACTGGCAATGATCCGGAACTGGGCAAGTGACTGTATGTGCGTCGCCGTTTCTCGTAATCGGCGTGAATAAGCTAATACTTGGTACCAATGGAAAGACTGATGTTTGTCTACAAACGACCACAAGCTCGAATGGATCCAGACATCTCTGCAATCAGCAGAGGAATCAAAACATCTGGTCTTTGTGGTGTGTGCGCATTTTTTGGCTCACTCATTCCTGCAAGTGTGAAAGTAGCTATCTCTAAGACGTAGCAAAGGTGAGTTAGCCATTCGGTGTTTTTGGTTCTAGAGTGGGAAAATACTTACTTGGGTAGAAAATGTCAGTGTGTTATGTCTTGCTGTTTAATTGCTGCACGCATTTATCCCTGACGCGAAAATTTGCCGGTTGTGGATCACTGAAGCAGCAGCCTCGTGTCAGGACTTGTGAGCCATGTGTACTTTCATCTCAACATCACCAATGGGCATGAATGTGAGGGCTTTTACTTTTTAATTCGGGACAAATCTCACCTCCACACATTTAAAATCCTCCTTTGCTCTCCATCTCTAACAATATAATGTGTGCAAAATGATAGCAAGTTGGGGCATCTTGTGCTATCCTGACCCACTTCATTGAGTTAAAAACTTAGGAGATGTCAAACTCCAAGAATGTTTATTACCACAGATTTTGTTTTATCTTCATTTATTAAGGAATGCCACCCAATTTGAGTAAACACTTCATTTTTGCTTGTAAAAATGTATAAGGGTGATTCTTTAACTACGGGCACTATTGGCCTTGTAAATGTAATTTCCACCACACCATTGCCTTACAATATAAAGCGCCTTGGGGCAACTGTTTGTTGTGATTTGGCGCTATATACATGTGCTCTGATGTCACTGTTTATCTCCATAGAAACTACCCAAACAATCTTTCATACAAACTGTTTAAAGGGACATCAAAAGTCTGGGTGTGGGACAAGCACAAAACGGCAATATTTGCATATAATGATGCTGAAAAAAGGTGAAAAAGTCATCATAGACTACTAGAACAAAGTTCTTAACACACTTTCATTGTAAAGATAACTATAAAAGTGTGAAATTTTGATTTAATTTCCATTCTTTTTGTCTGTCATGTAAACTGCAATTTACATGGTGGAAGTGAAATCAGCCAGTCGGGCAGCTTCACGCCATGCCGCGCGCTCAGACGCTGGCCGATCCTCATGAGGGCATGAGCACCCGCACACACGTGCACTGCGTGTTCTCCAGCTGAGGTGTAGGACACAGCGGTCATCTGTGTCCTGCACCTCAGCTGGGGGGGATGACACACTCCCCAAGCCATTTGTGTTGGGGGGGACTACGACGACACACTCCACATGCCATTTATGTGTGGGGGGGCGGGGGGTTCGGCACAATCACACCCATGTGTGTTGCCATGTGACGCTACTTTCATGTGGCACGTAGACACTTTTCACAGACAGGTCAAATGTGATCGCCTGCTCTCTGCTATCGTACCAGGTGCGTGAATAGCCGCGCCTTTTCTAAGTGCGCAGCGAGCGGTGTTAGATGTTTGTGTGCGACACCTGGAATTTGGCCGACACCTGCTGAGAGGGGGATCGAATGAGCACTCGCAGGGCATTTGCTGTCTTTCGGGCGCTTTTGTGCGCGAATGTTGTGGCGACAGGTGTACAAGGCGTTTGAGCCGGCTCAGATTTTTTCGAATGGCATGCAATTCCTCCTTCATGCGCTAGTTGGCTTCAATCGTGTTATGTGCGAAGGGGCCCTTAGGCCTGACACAAACCTTAAGCGAGTTGATAAAAAACATAAAATAAAATGCATCAATGAATTATGTGTTATGTGTACACAATAAAACTGTGTTTATGATGTCCCATTTTCGCAAAGGTCATATCTTGCACGGTTTATTTTATAGAATAAAATGTTTTTGTAATTGTTTTCAATTTACTCGTACTCTATGTGTCTCCCGATTTGAGTTATTTTTGGTGAGTACAATGGCCTGACAATAAGTTCTAGTGGAAACACAGTATTTAGTTTATAAAAATGCCTGGTGGCCTGTATTATATTGCTGAAAAGGTGTATAATTTGAGTAATTTAAAGCTTCTAGCACCAATAAAACTGAAACTCAGGTCCGTGTAAACACCTTCAGACTGTTTCCAGTTGCAAATTAGGTCCACAGTAATGACTAACGACAGTAATAATCAGCAACTGCCTTCCTGAGCAGAATTCAGTGACAACCAGTTAAACAAAAAATGAACACTATTCTATTCCTGGCGGGTCCTGTTAGGTGCTAAAATAAGCACATCCGGGCCCATCCTGAATTATTAAACCTTGGATATTACAGTTATTTGACACATGCTTGCAATTGTGTTGCTTTATGCCCCAATATAAAATAAATAATTTACACTAAATTAAATTGCAACAGATATGGTCTGCTGAGGTTTAATGATTAATTCAATGCTGTAACTGGTTATGATCTAATATTCAGTGGGTGGAATGGGAAATTTATTTCACTTGAGTTACATTAGGAATAAGTCTAATTTATTTTTCAAGTTCCAACCCTTACTTTTTTCACAGCACAGGGGTCTGACATAATATTAAGTAGAGTATAAGAGATACATTTGAAGAAGCTGTGAAAGGGTTTGATCATAGATTAGTGGGGGTCTGTGGGAATTTAGGGCTGAAATCAAACATTATCTGTGGAAAAGCATGTGCATTATTTAAAGTAGTATATTCTATATACCTACTCTACATTCCCAGATCTGTGTAGTTGTGGTAGACGTATAGATTTTCAAAATGCCAAAATTTTATATTAATGGGTAAACTGTGATACTTTTATCTAGAACATGAGACAGAAACAACAACAACAAATATATTTTTCCAGAGTGTAAATCATACCTTTTAAAATAAATGCCTCTTGAATAGGAAAATCCCATATGTATGATATAAGTTGTACTAGTATGTTATGTGTCGGACGCAGGCGGAGAACCGACCAGCGTTTGAAGTAAGACCCAGTATAAAATAAGCAGAGCACGGTACAAAGGATAACAGAATTTAATAACATAACAGTGATGTGCTAAATTACAAACAAATGAGTGCGCGGTCTGGCGAGGTGGAATTACGGTGCGCTCCCAGCAGCACAAACGGTCCGGAGCCAGAAACAGTTCGGACCCAAGGACCCCGCCGACACCCCCCCAGGTGGCCGCGACAAACCGAGTCTGTGAAAGAAGAAACCATCATGTGAGTCCACACTCCACACACAGAGAGACCACTCAAAGGTGTACATAAACAGCAAACACTTCCAGGCTTAATCACTAATCAGCTTCCCACCCTGCAGGCATGGAACACCCAGTTCACATTATCCACTGCAGTGGAAGCTGATTAAACGACTAACATAACAGCTCAATATAATAAGGTGTGAGGGACACCACATTTACTGACTGTACTAATGTTAGTCACAAAACCTACTGTACCTCAGGAAGTGTGCTGACGAGCGTGAGACCTCACCCCCTCCTCTTTCACAGACCATGGCATCAAAACCTGGTACGGTCTCTGCATCCATGATGATGAGATGGCTCTCGAGACGACGATCTCACCCGTCTGGTCACAAGGTCGAGTCTCTGGCAAATACACACTGTGTACTCCAGCCTTAAATGCAACCATGCCCCAATCCATAGAGATGCACCACAGCTGTGAGTCCTGACGAGCTGCACATGACCAGCCTCAGGTGATCAGGGTGAGGTCCTAATAACTCAGCCACACAGCCACTCAGTCCTGAACGCAAGCCACCTGGAAGGAAAAACAAAAGACAGAACAGAAGACAGAAACAAAAGGCAGCCAGGCACCCCCAGCCATACAACACTAGTATATAAGTTGCATTACTGTCAACTCATAAATTTGGGAAAAGTCAAAGTGACAAAGTGACAAAGTTTTTTATTCGGCACACAAAATATTCAAATAGAAAAAAATGAACAATTCCACAAACAAACACAGACAAAACTAGTGAGTCCGAAAGGGTGTGGGCTGAAGCAAAGCTTATTAGCGCCCACCCCTGCTAGTACAAGTCCAACAATTCTAATCAGTCATATTTACATAAATACAAATTCACTACTACATGTCGACACACAGACATACACATCAATATACTATTCACTTATAATTATATTTATATAGTACCAGATCACAAGAAAGTCGAATCAAGGCACTTTACGCCAGAAAGGACTAACCTTACCAACCCCCAGAGCAAGCACTAGGCAACTGTGGTGAGGAAAAACTCCCTATAAGGAAGAAACCTCAAGCAGACCAGGCTCTTGGGGGTGACCCTCTGCTTGGGCTGTGCCATATATACCTATATACATACGTATATACTTTACAAACATAAATATATACATACATATACACAGTCACTTATATACATATACACCTACCCATATCTATATATCTACATACGCATATACATACCCACACATTCAAATATACAATAAGTCCCACTTATAAATTGAACATTCCATATAAATCAAATTATATTTGCTTCTTTATGATACTTAGACATAATGTTCTTTTTGAGTAGTTTCTTAAATCTTACTAAGGTACTACTCATTCTAACCTCTGTTGAACATTTGTTCCATTTCTTCACCCCAACCACAGACACACAAAAACCCTTTACATTTGTTCTTACTGGTGGTTTCATAAAAATTGCACAACCTCTTAAACTATATCTGGATTCCCTCAGTCGGAACAGACTCTGGACATGTCTCAGTAAGGCTTGGTTTTTCGCTCGAAATAAAGTTTGAATTGTAATGTAATCGACCAAATCTATGAATTTTAATAAATTTAAAGACACAAATAGAAAATGAGTTGGTTCACGATATTGTTTATTGCAGATGGTTCGTATGGCTCGTTTTTGCAAAAGGAATATTGGATTGGTATTTGATTTGTAAGTGTTTCCCCATGACTCAACACAATATGTCATATATGGTACCATCAGAGAATGATATAAAGTAAGTAACCCTTCTTGCGGCAGTAGGCCTTCGGCTTTATACAAAATGGCTATAGTTTTTGACAATTTTGATTTCACATAATTTATATGTGGTTTCCAGCTATCAATAAACTTAGCAGCAGCCTCGAGAAAGTCCAATGTAAAGAGTCAGTGTAATTATTATTATTAATAATGAAAACCTGATTTTTTTTTTGGGGGGGGGGGGGGTTCCCAAACTAGAAAAAAAAAAAACTGCAAGTTATACTCCGGAAAATACGAGGGCTGTCAATAAAGTAAGGGTCCTTTTTATTTTTTTCAAAAACTATATGGATTTAATTCATATGTTTTTACATCAGACATGCTTGAGCCCTCGTGCGCATGCGTGAGTTTTTCCACGCCTGTCGGTGACGTCATTCACCTGTGAGCACTCCTTGTGGGAGGAGTCGTCCAGCCCCTCGTCGGAATTCCTTTGTCTGAGAAGTTGCTGAGAGACTGGCGCGTTGTTTGATCAAAATGTTTTCTAAACCTGTGAGACACATCGAAGTGGACACGGTTCGAAAAATTAAGCTGGTTTTCAGTGAAAATTTTAACAGCTGATGAGAGATTTTGAGGTGATTCTGTCGCTTTAAGGACTTCCCACGGTGCGAGACGTCGCTCAGCGCTCTCAGCCGCCGTCGTCAGCCTGTTCAAGCTGAAAACCTCCACATTTCAGGCTCTATTGATCCAGGATGTCGTGAGAGAACAGAGAAGTTTCAGAAGAAGTCAGTTTCAGCATTTTATCCGGATATTCCACTGTTAAAGGAGATTTTTTTAATGAAAGACGTGCGGACGGGTCCGCGCGTCGGGACGCAGCCGACGCGGTGCGGCGGCACAGGAAAAACACCTCCTGTGTTGATAACCATTTGTAAAATCCAGGCGGCTTTTGATGGCTTTCAGTGGAGTGAGTATATGAGAAATTGTTTAACAGGCAGGACATGTTCCAACTTGTCCTTAAGGCTTTCAACAGAGGTGTTTTTCCTGTGGCGGAGCGTCGCGGCGGCTGCGTCCCGATGCGCGGACCCGTCCGCACGTCTTTCATTAAAAAAATCTCCTTTAACAGTGGAATATCCGGATAAAATGCTGAAACCGACTTCTTCTGAAACTTCTCTGTTCTCTCACGACGTCCTGGATCAATAGAATCTGAAATGTGGAGGTTTTCAGCTTGAACAGGCTGACGACGGCGGCTGAGAGAGCTGAGCGACGTCTCGCACCGTGGGAAGTCCTTAAAGCGACAGAATCACCTCAAAATCTCTCATCAGCCGTTAAAATTTTCACTGAAAACCAGCTTAATTTTTCGAACCGTGTCCACTTCGATGTGTCTCACAGGTTTAGAAAAAATTTTGATCAAACAAAGCGCCAGTCTCTCAGCAACTTCTCAGACAAAAGAATTCCGACGAGGGGCTGGACGACTCCTCCCACAAGGAGTGCTCACAGGCGAATGACGTCACCGACAGGCGTGGAAAAACTCACGCATGCGCACGAGGGTTCAAGCATGTCTGACGTAAAAACATATGAATGAAATCCATATAGTTTTTGAAAAAAATAAAAAGGACCCTTACTTTATTGACAGCCCTCGTACAGTAATGCAGTTGTACAGAACTAGCAAAAAACTCACTGTAACCCATTTCTTGTACATTTGGCAGTACTCTTCACATTCTGAAAGACAGAACCGCTCAACAGAAATTGTCGTGACTGAAAGGAGAGTAATGCTGCCAAACAGACTGGAGGTTAAGCTAATTGGATAACTTCATAATTGGTTGTTTTAAAACATTTTTTTAATGAGAGGAACATGTGCAAGTGTAGTGGCTTGTTGTGCATTGTGTTTTTGCTTTTTATTTACTCCTTTGCGATCTCCAACATGGGAGGTGGGTGCTCTAACCAGTCAGCTATAAACCCAGGCTCTGACCTGAGTGGCCAGAGTATCCTTTGACTGTTGGGTGAATGAAACCTATTAACTACCATATGCACAGCGACTCCTGCTGGCCTCTGTCACACTCACCCTACATTGAACCTCATTCCCATCCTGGTCACGGCACCAATGTAGCAACTTCACTCCCTTTAGCCTGCATTGCGTTTCTGTTGTGATTCTTCCCCTTATGATGTGAACAATGTCATGTAACCTGCAATAGCGAAAAAATGTTTCTATTGCTGTTTTTCGAAATAAGGCTTTTTCGAATATAATTAGCTAACTAGCTTGTTTAATAAACGTTACCTTCTTACCTTCAAAGGTTCTAAATTGTGTCAGGTGTCTACAGATGAATACTAACTTTCAGTAGTTTGTAACGTTTGTGTTAACACATCGAGCAATATGCCATTCCTGCGTTGATCCATTTTGAAATATGATGTTCAATCAGCATAAAAAATGTGGTGGATTTGAAAATTGGATCAACAAAGAAATCCTAACATTAGTTCAACGTACAGTGCATCCGAAAAGTATTCATAGCACTTCACTTTTCCACATTTTCATATGTTACAGCCTTATGCCAAAATGGGTGAAATTCTTTTTTTCCCCTCAAAATTCTACACACAATACCCCACAATGACAATGTGAAAAGTTTTTTATTTTATTTTTGCAGATTTATTGAAAATAAAAAAAATTAAGAAATCACGTGTACATAAGTATTCACAGCCTTTGCCATCAAGCTTATATTTGAGCTCAGGTGCATCTTGTATCTACTTACCATCCTTGAGATGTATCTACAGCTTAATTGGAGTCCACTTGGGGTAAATTCAGTTGATTGGATATGATTTGGAAAGACACACACCTGTCTACATATAAGGTCCCACAGTTGACAGTGCATGTCAGAGCGCAAACCAAGCATAAAATCAGACTTGTCTGTAGATCTCAGACAGGTTTGTCTTGAGGCACAAATCTGGGGAAGGGTACAGAAACATTTCTGCTGCTTTGAAGGTCCCAATGAGCATAATCCATCATCCGTAAATGGAAGAAGTTCAGATTCACCAGGACTTTTCATAGAGCTGGCCGCCTGTCGAAACTAAGCAATCTGGGGAGAAGGGCCTTAGTCAGGGAGGTGACCAAGACCCTGATGGTCACTCTGTCAGAGCTCCAGCATTCCTGTGTTGAGAGAGAAGAACGTTCCAGAAGGACAACCATCTGTGCAGCAAACCACCAATCAGGTCTGTATGGTAAAGTGGCCAGATGGAAGCCACTCCTTAGTAAAAGGTACATGGCAGCCCACCTGGAGTTTACCAAAAGGCACATGAAGGACTCTCAGACCATGAGAAACAAAATTCTGTGGTCTGATGAGACAAAGATTGAACTCTTTGGCGTGAATGCCAGGCGTCATGTTTGGAGGAAACCAGGCACCATCCCTACAGTGAAGCATGGTGGTGGCAGCATCATGCTGTGGGGGTGTTTTTCAGCAGCAGGAACTGGGAGACTAGTCAGGATTGAGGGAAAGATGAATGCAGCAATGTACAGAGACATCCTTGATGAAAACCTGCTCCAGAGCACTCTTGACCTCAGAATTGGGTGATGGTTCATCTTTCAGCAGGACAATGACCCTAAACACACAGCCAAGATATCAAAGGAATGTCCTTGAGTAGCCCAGCCAGAGCCCAGAACTGAATCTGATTGAACATCTCTGGAGAGATCTGAAAATGGCTGTGCGCCGATGCTCCCCAACCAACCTGATGGAGCTTGAGAGGTGCTACAAAGAGGAAAACTGCCCAAAGATTTTTTTTTTTCAATTTTCAAATTATTACATTTTATATAAATTAAATCAAATCAATTTTATTTATATAGCGCCAAATCACAACAACAGTTGCCCCAAGGCGCTTTATATTGCAAGGCAAAAGCCATACAATAATCACAGAAAAACCCCAACGGTCAAAACGACCCCCTATGAGCAAGCACTTGGCGACAGTGGGAAGGATATATATATATATATATATATATATATATATATATATATATATATATATATATATATATATATATATATATATCTCCTTGGGAAGGATCCAGTGGGAAGGATATATATATATATATAAAATTTGTTTATATATAGCGCCAAATCACAGCAAAGCTTCCTCAAGGCGCTTCACATAAGTAAGGTCTAACATTACCAACCCCTAGAGCAAGCACACAAGCGACAGTGGTAAGAAAAAAACTCTCATGATATTGAGGAAGAAACCTCAAGCAGGCCAGACTCAAATGGATGACCCACTGCTTAGGCCATTCTAACAGTTACAAGGTTTTTACAAAGCTGAAGAAACAGAGAAAACAGAAAGATAGGTGTTCCAAGCTTGTGGCATCATATTCAAGAAGACTTGAGGCTGTAATTGGGTGTGAATACTTATATCCATGTGATTTCTTAGTTTTAAATAAGCAAAAATTTCCAAAAATACATTTTTTTCTTGTTGTCATTATGGGGTGTTATGAGTAAAATTTTGAGGAAAAAAATGAATTTACTCCATTTTGGGATACATTACTCCCATTCTGGTATCCCTTCATTGGCTACTGGTTTCTGCCAGATTGGATTTTAAAGTTTTATTGTTGGTTTATAAAATTGTTCATGGACTGGCACCTTCCTGCCTGGCGGACTTGGTTAAGCCCTACGTACCTGCGAGGCCCTTGCGTTCGCAGGGCACAGGGCTTCTGTGTGTTTTCCGATGATGAACAAGAAGTCTGTGGGGTATAGAGCCTTCTCCTACCGTGGTCCGACTCTTTGGAACGATCTACCTGCTATTATTCGGCAGTCTCACACGGTGGAGACTTTTAAATCAAGACTGAAGACCCACTTTTTTAGACTGTCTTATCATTAATTTAATTTGTTTGTGTTTGCTTTGAAATTTCATTTTATTCTTCTGTGTTTTATCTTTTTATTGTGCTTTTCTTGCTTTTAATTTTGATTTTAGATTAATTTGTGTTGTTGTGAATTGTGTGAAGCACCTTGGGATGACTTTGTCGTGAGTTGGCGCTATATAAGTTAATAAATTGAAATTGAAATTGATTACTGCTGTAACATAACATAATATGGAAAAAGTGAAGCGCTGTGAATACTTTCCGGATACTCCGCAGAAATCCATCTTATATATTCTATATATTGTTCAACTTATTATAATGAATGTCAAAATCAATTAACACATCAACGGATTTGTGTAAATAAGTCAATAAATACACTTCCTATGGGTTTCTGCCAGAAATTCAAAATAGATCAAAATACACATGAGGAACCTAAGCACATTTCAACATCCTATAAATGTCATATTCTGATGTTACATCATCAGGAGATTGATGCTGGAGTGACACTGACATGTTGATTGACATCAAAATGTAATATAATAAAAAAAAAAAAACTCTGATACAAAGTTGCCATGCCTGCTGGGAAGTTAAAGTTTAATTAACTAATGTTAGCCAGCTAAAGCTAGCATTTGCCTTACTTAACTTAGGTAAAGACCCCGGATTTTCATGTAATTTCCAATCTGGAAATGATGAACCTCAAAACATTTAAATATAACACAATGCTAAAATACCTCCGGCTGAATGAGCCTTGTGTTCTTTATATTTTGCAGTTGTTTAATTGATTATTAAGCTCCGTCGTAAGACGTCTTACATACAATTTGCACATGTTCAATAAAGCCCCTCTATCAATAATAATACAATAACATGCTTTTGGAGGGCGGTATGCATTTTCAGAGGCCCGACGTTCATGCCCAGTCACCCAAAATGACAGATATTCGCCCGAGTTAGACGAGTTAATGCAAATAACAGCATGTTATTTGCATTATTATCAGTTTACTGAGATACACAACACGTAACACGTACATAACAAGTTGGCTCACTTTTGTCATGTCGGCTGACGCGCGCTGCTCTCCGAATTCGGCAGTGCGTCCTCATCAAGCTGGCTGCTTTGGCTGCACTGTTCATTGTCGTACTATCCATGAGAAAATCATCTGTAATATCCATATTAGGACCAACACACACACTTCTCGCCTTTTTATGTTTTCCTCTGCGGACAGTTCTTGGGCTGCACGCTATGACATAATTTGTTTACGCACAGCGGGCGGGTATAGCCAGATAGTGTCGACATAAATCTACGATACCAGCCTAGCAACGCCTCTGTAAAGTGATAATAATAACAAATATTTATGTTTTAACTGCATATGCAGTCCTTTTTGGTGCATATATGAACTTTTGACAAGAGTGAAAGTTGTGCAAAGTAAGGAATATTTGTAAATCACCCTTTGTACATTTGCTGGTGCTAATGAGACAAATTTAACTCCATAGAAAGTTTGCTTTGACTTTGCGGAAGTAGTGTGCATGCTAACATCCGTGAATTGTCTTGTAAATCAGTTCAGAGGTGTTATCAGGTTACAAAAACAGCATTTTGAGTTTTAGAAGTGTTTATTTCTCGCTAGCTTTTACATAATATATGAGAAAGGTGCTATTTCTAGCCAAAACACAAAGGGAAGTTAGCAGCTAGTGACACTTTGACGTGATGTCACCATGCTAATGTCCACTAAATGTTTTATAAATCTATACAGAGGTGTTAACAGGTTACAAAAACAGCATTTTGAGTTTTAGAAGTGTTTATTTCTCCCTAGCTTTTACATAATATATGAGAAAGGTGCTATTTCTAGCCAAAACAGAAAGGGAAGTTAGCAGCTAGTGACACTTTGACATGATGTCACCATGCTAACGTCCACTAAATGTTTTATAAATCTATACAGAGGTGTTAACAGGTTACAAAAACAGTGCTTTCAGTTTTAGAAGTGTTTGTTTCTCACATAGCTTTCACATAATATATCAGAAAGGTGTTATTTCTAGCCAAAAACGAATAGAAGTTAGTAGCTAGGGACATCAGAAAGTGGCATCACCACGCTAACATCTGTGAGATCACATCATAAAATTAGGTACAGAATATGATTTTTGTTTTTTGTTTTACCTCTTAAAATAGGTCAAGGATCTTTGAAGTTGTCCAAGGTCTGTGTCCCAAGAATGTTCCCTGTGAATTTCAAGACTCTAGCAGTAATAGAACTGGACTTATGCTGAACACAGACAGCTGGACAGATGGACCGAAAAAAAGCTTTCGCAATACCTGTTGGCCATATTTGGTGGCCTCGGGTAAAAAGTGAGGCCCAGGCTGAAAAGTGCCTCTTTAACAAATGAACCCTCAGCAAGGTTTGTGATTTATCAAGACATACAAGGTAACATATTTGCTCACATTTAGGTGCATAAAAATAACAGGAATTCATGACAGCAGCAACAGTGAGCTTTATTTGTGGATGCACAAAGGCGGCTTAATATACAATTGTTCGTGTATGAGCCCCCCTCAAGCTCTGCTTTGTTCCTCCTGTAATAAATAATGCTCTTTTGTGTTTTTGTGCTTGGTTTGTGTTGTAATTTTCATTTGTTACCAATGTAACATCAGTGCTGTTCAATAAATTACAATTCCTGTCCATTCTACCAGTTGATGCAAAACCCATTATCGGGTTTGTATGGGATTTAACAGTTACACAATGAGGCTAAAAGTAGATCGAAAACAGTAGACGTAGACAAAACTTAAAAAAAAAAAAAAAAAAGTGTGTCAGAACTGTTTTGCTTCTACAAGTACAATTTTGGTCTTAAAGTAAATCCCGAAGCACTTTAGTGCTAAAAGTAGGTTCTGAAACTGGGTTCCTACTTCATCTGACACTTCAGATTCTGACACTTTTCAGATTGACACAAAGAGACAGAAAGTCCTCATTATGAGAATAAAATGGGAACGGGAGCGTCCAGTAAATCTTGTAACTTTTTGACTCCGACAACTCAACGGTTCAGCAGCAACTAAAAGTTCCAACATATGTCATCGGAAGTCTTTCTTCACGCTTGCCACCTCCAGACTGCTGTCATGGAATACATGAGGATACTTATATTACAGAAACTGGAAGAATGTGCTCTGAGAGGACAGCGAGACCACACCCACATCTCCAAATATGGCACGTAACCAAAACTTTATATAGGCCTTTAAACTGTGAAGTCTACTAACAATAAAATATCTGAATTATCGGCTGATTTGTCAATGACTAGCTGAGTTGCCCGTTCTATGCATGTGTAATAGAGACGAATTTTAGCCATGTCATTGTATATTTCATGTCACTTTCGTTAAGGTGTATTAAGTTGCATTCAGTGGTGGGCACAGTTCAGCTAATCCAATAACAGATAATTATCAAAGCTAATGTGTTTGCTAGCGGATTGTTTTTTCAGATAAGTTTTAAAACCATCATTGGACTAATTATCTTCAGATGAATTTAGTTCTGATAACTTTCAGTTCAATAACATTTTTTTACTGATAAAGTGAGCAAAGTTTAACGGTCAAAAACATTTGTAAACCCTAAAATCAAACATTTTAGTCCCTCTGTTGTGTGTTTGTGGCAGACTAAGTTGGTTCCACTCCTCCTGCCAAGGCAAAGAAGTGGGTATCGGGTTATTTGGTCACGTGACTTTTAGTCAGGGTTCTGACATTTTGCTGATTGGGTGAGACACGCCACTCTCTGATTGGCTGCAGCCTTTGTTTACAATGTTTCAAACCTCCAAATGTTTTCAGTTGCCGTGCGAATTCCAGACACACAAAGCAAATACCTGGTTTCCATTTTGGTTTGACAGGGGTGAGATAAACTCCCACCCCCGACATTTGCAACATTTTGCAACTAGTTTGTCTCACTTTTCAAGTCTTTTGGTTTGTTTTTCACATTTTCTGCGGTTATGCCACAGCCAATCACAGAGCATTGCGTGATAGCCAATAGCGGCCGACATATAGATGGACCAATCACAGCCATGTTTTCAAAAACGCGCTACCAGTCTCTTTGCACAAGAGACTGTGGTACCAGTGCTAGTGGCAGACTGGCTACCTGTCGCTTGCTGATGACGTCATCATTAAGCGCAAAACGTGATTGGCCGGTCGACGCAGGGGAGCAGTGGGGGTAGTATAGTTTGGGTTCACTTTGGACATTACAGTGAGTGTCACTGTCCGCTCGACACAAAAACAAAATGAACTAATTTTAACATTATTTTATTTTATGTCTTTGTGGCTGACAGTATAATTTAATCACCAAGACTTGGTGGAGGAAGGAGCTCTCACAATGCAGCTGTGTACAGAGGGACTTTTCTTCATCGTTTAGACACTGTTTCAGATTTTTTTTTAAAAAGAACGCTTTATGTGGATTATTTCTTCAGATGAATCCCACTGAAACTAACAGGTAAAAATTTACTATGTGTCTTTTACTCTACCAACCAATGCATTAATGGATGTATTTTGGTTGTTTAAGCCGCAGGGTTCAAAGCGTGTGAAAAAAGCAACAGCTTTTTAGTTTGTACTTCTAATACTGTGTTTTACTGCTTGTGAAAAATGACAGTGTTTGGGGTATTATTTTTTTAATTCATTCATTTTTCGTGCTTTCTTATGTGTTTGTGATCCTTGAATTTACCCAGCAGTGAAAAGTGAAAGTGAAACTGGTTTATCAGAAGCCAACAGTGTAATCTGATGTGGCCATGTTCGAATCAATAGAAAAAGTTATCGGTTATCTGTAATAAAGATCTTTTTTTTTAGCAGTTTATCGGTTTAGCATCATAAAAGATAACTTTTCAGTTATCGGATTAATGGTTATCGAAGCTAACTTTTTGGTTAGCTGTGCCCACTACTTGTTGCATTGTGTGTATGTTGTCATCATTAATTTTCATAGAGCAATTTGTGGCATTCATGAGACTCAAGTGAATGATGATAAAAAAAAGGTGACAGCATGTTATATCATTGCAATTCTGTGGAATATATAATGTTGTTAGGGTCTCTGCAGATGTTTATTACATTTCATCCGTTTAGCACTTGGGATTTTGCGACCTAATGCCCCTCACTTCTTGGGAGGCATATCAACAGTCTACCAGTCTGCATGCTGTACAAAGCAGGTACATTTTAAGTTAAAAAACCGCACACCTTAACTGACGCAACACACACTGGCCCGTTCGAGCTCTAATTAAAGTCCACCCACACCAGCTGCTACTACGTTATAAGCAAAGTGTGATGCTTGCTACCTGATCGGAGGACCGTGTGTGTGTTTGGGCACGTACGCTTTCAACCTAAGGGCCCCAGTGACCTCCCCCTTGGTGCCCGAAGTCACCATATAAATGTTCATATAAAAAGTGTGGATTTTCCCCTGAGGTGTTCCTGGAGGAATGTGAAACGTAAGACCATGCATCGTGAATATGTGCGAAACGTAAGACAAATCACGAAAAAATTCACGTTTTGCGAGATATTTTTTCTCTCCTCACGTTTTGCAATTCACAGTTTGCGGATAATTCACGATATGCGGCAGATCCATGTTTTGGGGGGGTCAGCAGCATCCCGACAGTTTTTAGAACGTGTGGCACACCTGAAACATCGGACTGGATGGATACAAACAAAATATTAAATATCATGGGTTCATACAGTACAATGAAATGCAAAGTAAATGCTTTTTCACTGCTTTTTCCATATTGTCCCAATTTTTTTCTCATTCGGGGTTGTAAACGTAAAGATAATTTTGAAGCGGAATCTAAAACCAGAAATGTCGAAATATAGATTCTCCATCAAAATGAACCAACTGGTGTGTGGTTACATAACACATCAAACTATCCTGTAGTTGTTTAACAGCATTAAAGCTAAAGGATTTTTTTTTTTTTTTTTAGGAGAACTCTGGATATTTTTTGCTCAGACACCGTGTGATTCTTTCTCCTTTTCTCAGATTTTGAGACAACAAAGCTCGCCTACACACACCAGCTGGCTGTTGTCTGGGGGAATCGCCTCAGCCATCTTTTTTCATTCTTTCTTTCTTTTTTCTGATGAAATCAGAGGAAATCCACAAGCAGCAGCCCAAAGCAGACCACACATCCTTTTTTTTTCTACCGACTCAATAATTCTGAGATCGGCCTCTCCTTTGAGTGCTGGCACCGCTTCTCATTCCAATTAGTGAAAGGCAAAGAGGTCCGCTTGTTTGTCGGCACGCAAGCAGTAATTGGATAATCCCTAAAATTTGAGCGAGCACACAAAAAGGAATCTGTAATTAAAAGGTGTCAAATATTTACACAGATGAGTCCTGCAAAGTGTAGATACAGAGGATGAGACAACATAATTGTTTTTTTTTTCTTTGTAAATGATTGCACTACAACCAAACTTGTATACACAAGGGCAAACAATGGCTTTTTTAAAAAATAAAGTTTATATAATGAGATGCACCAAAAACCACATCCTGCCAAATACCAAGATGAACACTTGGTTGCATAATCCCTCTGCTATTATTATCTTTAAAACCTTTTAAATCCACACAGTGTTCACCAGGATGCGTTTCACACAAAGCGCAAAAGTTGCAGGATGGTGTGTGTCTGCATGATCCTTAATTGACAAAACAATACTTTTAAAAGGTCAAGATTGTGTTTGTGTAGACTATTTTGATTTTTCATCAAATTGACAAAAATCATTAATATGAAGTAGCTTTATTTCTGTCCAGCAAAACCTCTGTGTGAAATTTGGCCCAGTTGTTCCCAACAAGTGAGGGCAACATTTCTCAGGGTTTCTATTGATGTTAACCAGTTTTTACTTTAAAAGTACACTAAAAAAATTTACTCATTGCATGAACTCAATTCAATTATGTGCAGGATTTCCATCTAATAAATATATGTAGCCCCAACTCAAATAAAACACATCCATGCAAGATAATTCAGTTTAATTTACTTGGGACGACATATATTTATTACATGGAAATCCAAGCCAATGAATCAGTTTTTTGAGTGTACTTTGTTGCCTACTAGAGATTCACTTGCTCTATTTTCCAGAGTACAAGTCATGCCAGAGTATAAATTGCATTTATTTTTGCAACAAATATTTCAGAAGAAGCACTACGGTTTGTCATGTGCTAAAAAAAATGATAACGAACAATCGGAAAGACGTGTTCTGATCCCTTCTGGACGGAGGACAGGGTCAGATGTAGACAGATATACGCGGCCTAACGGACATCAAAGCCTTTGGCGTGTGGAAATGCTACAGTGAAAAAGTACATTGTGGATGTTTCCTATACTGTTTTATTTGGGTGGCAAAATCCAACCCCTCGCCCACGTCATGACACCTAGGCAACAGATCAAGTAGGAGATTGCCTGTTGGGGTGACGGTGGGGACCTTGTGTGGCCCGTGGCTGCTATGGTAACCATGAAGGCTCATCAGGAACCCTTAACACCAGACAGCTAACAGGGCTCTGGTGAAATAAGAAGTCCTCAATGGTGGATCAGGCGGAGAAGGTGATGGCTTGTAACCCAACGGCTGTAAAGGCGGATGAAGGCTGCAGTAGGTCCTCAGATTCCAATCTTCATCTGGGATTTCCCAGCCATTGGACCAAGCTAACGATCTGTAAAGGAACGTGTGTTTGTCGGTGTGCAACGACATTCCCACATTAAACAAACCCACACACAGGCGTCTCTAGATCATTTCTACATCCAGAGTCAATCTAGAGACAATCATCCTCATCACTGAGGGATTTGCCATGACAGAAGTATAAGTCACAGGATGTCCCAAACTACTAAATAAAACTTTGACTTGTACTCCGGAAAATATGGCATCTTGGCAGTCACATTCATGTTTTATGAGATCATGACATCAGCAGTGTTTGTCAATGTGATACCAAAGCAGGAGAATGAATGTTCATGTTTTGGTGGTCCTGGTACTTCCTGTCTTGTATGGTTGTGAGACTTGGAGAAGCGTAAGGCAATGACTGGATGTCTCTGGTACAAGATCTCCTTGGGCACAGCTGGAATGACTTTTTGTCAAACAAGCCTTTATTTGGAGAGACTAAGATGAGGGGATAATGTGCATTGTGAGGGTCCATCAGCCACAACATTTTGGCCATGTGGACTGTTTCTCTGTGTATGATCCAGTACGTAGGTACCCCAGTGTTGAAGACCCCAGCAGCTGGAGGAGGCCAAGGGTAGACCCATGTTTCACCTGTCTGCAGAAGATGGATGGTTACTTTAATGTGGTGGTGATGGACCGGTTGTCTACAGCGGTGGTTGTCATCCAAGACAGGAGATGGTTCCCTGGTGTCGTGGATATGTTGACGTATGGCCCCAACACATGCTCCCAGACTTGACTCCTCAACAGGATCTCTGGTGGCCTGTTTATTAGCATTCTCCATCTCTTTCTTAATGTGGATTTTGCTTTATTTTTGTAGTCATAATTCAAGGACTACCATGTTTCTTTAGCTCCATAATGCTCACATTAGCATATGTAGCATAGCAGAGCATGTTAACCATTGAACAGCATGCTGGGAAAGTGAGTTTCCCTGTTTGCATGGTGTCTTGTCGTTGGATTTTATCCTATGTGGCTTCTAAATCATAAATTGCTTCCAGAAAAGGCAAACTTGGTCACACGGGTGATATGTTTGCAACATTGTTGGAAATGCATGCTGGGAAATTGAGTTTCGTAGTGTGCCAATGTGTCTTGTTAATGTATTTTAACCCATGTGGGGGAAAATCATAAATTGCTTCCAGAAAAGGCAAGTTTGGTTGCACCGGTGATATGTTTGTGACATTGATGGAAATGCATGCTGGGAAATTGAGTTTCCTAGTGTACCAATGTGTCTTGTTAATGTATTTTAACCCATGTGGGGTAAAATTCTAAGTTGCGTCCAGATAAGGATCATTCTGATCACAATGGTGATATAAGATTGTGACTCCTTCATCTGGATATTAAGGAACAAACTTAGAGTGGTGCCAAATTAAAAATGGAAAGGGAGTGCACCTTTAATGATAAAGTCCATGTGCTTAAACAGAAGCCCAATGAGCCCTGCTAACAGCGTGGCCTGTGGATGTCCCGTTGTGACACCAGTGTGCTGATTTCCACAGATTTTCTTCTCCACCTCTCACTAAAACCCAACACAATGAGAAAGTCCACTTAATGAGAGTATAGCATCAGCATTCTGGCTGCAATTACAGTGCTTAGGACTCTTTAATGATATGTTAATGGCTTGGCTGTATTACCTCTCAGCTGGCCAAACAACATTAAATACCCCGCGGCTTATTAATCTGCTGTCCACAAAAACAGCCAATTAGAGTGAAAATGTTTGAATCTAGATCAGCAAGCAACTGTGATCTGAACCAACACATGCTGAAAGATATTTTCTACAAAATACAAGCAATTACAGGAGGTCAAAGGATCATATTATAACATTTATCAGCAAGCAAATAGAGGCCATCAGGACCCTCATTTATCAAACAGCGTAGAAAAGGTTACAAATGCAAATGTATGATGAAAATGTACTTTTTAAGTACAAAAAAAAAATACATATTTGTCAAACACGTTGGTTATACATAAATCAGTAAGAATCAACTGTTGATAAATCACACAAACTCATGCACATTTATGGTCATTTACATTCAGAAACACCCTCAATTACTGTGAACCTTGATCCAGAATCCGGATCTGTATCCAGATGACCTCCAAAATTCAATGGAGTCTTCCTTGCCCAAATATCTATCTGTGGTGCAAATTTGGTGAGAATCCATGAAGTAGTTTTGATGTAATCGTATATAAGCCTATATAAAGTGAAATCTTGATCCAGAATTTTCATCTGGATCACCTCCAAAATTTAATGGAGTCTTCCATGGCCTAATATGTATCTGTGTTGAAACTTTTGTAAAAATCCATGCAATAGTTTTGAAGTAATCCTGCTAACAATAATCCTCCAAAGCCAAAACCTTGATCCAGAATCCAGATCCGCATCACCTCCAAAAATGGAGGTAATGGAGTCTTCCTTGGTCTAATATCTATCTGTGGTGACAATTTCAGCAAAATCCTTGCAGTGGTTTTGACATAATCTTGCTAAAAGACAGACAGACAGACAAATAAATAAATAAATGCCAATGATTTTATTACGTCCTTGGCAGACGTAATAAAATTAATATAGCTAGCGATGAACCCTCACCAGTAGTTTTGAACCCCACTGTTTGTAATGAGCATGCATTCATTGTGGCATGTTGCTTCTTAATTTAGACATCACAGTTATGGGCATAACTTTAACAAGCTCACCACAACAACCAGCATAAAACTTTCCAATTGGGCACCATAGTCTCGTTTGAGTGTGGGCGATAATCAGGTTAAATGAAAGAGCATATGATGCAAAAATTGTACTTCCAGGGACAGCCCCATTATCATTATTCACATTAAATCACGCTAAAAATTACAGGCACAACCTCTACCATTTGCCTCGTCTTCCAACTGCTTCAGTGATTGCAGCTGAAAACAAAACAGTACACCATCTTTCCATGTGAAGTGATGCTGTGTTTGTGTTGCAGGCTGTCCCCAGAAGTTGTCACAACCCACGATATCACACAGGGTTTCAAACGAGACTGCGCTGCCCCATGAACAGAATAAGAAGACAATTGTTTATCATTACAGTTTTCCCAGAATCCTTTGTGCTCCTGTGATGCCACCATGTTGCTGTCTTTATGAAGATAAAATTTCTCCAAATGCAATTTGAGTAGTGAAAATGACATGGTCCAATTTTTAATATAAAACCATGGGAGGGGAAATGATTTGACTCATGCTACAACCCCTGGCAATAATTATGGAATCATCGGTCTCGGAGGATGTTCATTCAGTCGTTTAATTTTGTAGAAAAAAAGCAAATCACAGACATGACACAAAACTAAAGTCATTTCAAATGGCAACTTTCTGGCTTTAAGAAACATTATAAGAAATCAGGAAAAATAATTGTGGCAGTCAGTAACAGTTACTTTTTTAGACCAAGCAGAGGGAAAAAAATATGGACTCACTCAATTCTGAGGAATAAATTATGGAATCACCCTGTAAATTTTCACCCCCAAAACTAACACCTGCATCAAATCACCTGCTCGTTAGTCTGCATCTAAAAAGGAGTGATCACACCTTGGAGAGCTGTTGCACCAAGTGGACTCACATGAATCATGGCTCCAACATGAAAGATGTCAATTGAAACAAAGGAGAGGATTATCAAACTCTTAAAAGAGGGTAAATCATCACGCAATGTTGCAAAAGATGTTGGTTGTTCACAGTCAGCTGTGTCTAAACTCTAGACCAAATACAAACAACATGGGAAGGTTGTTAAAGGCAAACATACTGGTAGACCAAGGAAGACATCAAAGCGTCAAGACAGAAAACTTAAATCAATATGTCTCAAAAATCGAAAATGCACAACAAAACAAATGAGGAACGAATGGCAGGAAACTGGAGTCAACGTCTGTGACCGAACTGTAAGAAACCACCTAAAGGAAATGGGATTTACATACAGAAAAGCTAAATGAAAGCCATCATTAACACCTAAACAGAAAAAAAACAAGGTTACAATGGGCTAAGGAAAAGCAATCGTGGACTGTGGATGACTGGATGAAAGTCATATTCAGTGATGAATCTCAAATCTGCATTGGGCAAGGTGATGATGCTGGAACTTTTGTTTGGTGCCGTTCCAATGAGATTTATAAAGATGACTGCCTGAAGAGAACATGTAAATTTCCACAGTCATTGATGATATGGGGCTGCATGTCAGGTAAAGGCACTGGGGAGATGGCTGTCATTACATCATCAATAAATGCACAAGTTTACGTTGATATTTTGGACACTTTTCTTATCCCATCAATTGAAAGGATGTTTGGGGATGATTAAATCATTTTTCAAGATGATAATGCATCTTCCCATAGAGCAAAAACTGTGAAAACATTCCTTGCAAAAAGACACATAGGGTCAATGTCATGGCCTGCGAATAGTCCGGATCTTAATCCAATTGAAAATCTTTGGTGGAAGTTGAAGAAAATGGTCCATGACAAGGCTCCAACCTGCAAAGCTGATCTGGCAACAGCAATCAGAGAAAGTTGGAGCCAGATTGATGAAGAGTACTGTTTGTCACTCATTAAGTCCATGCCTCAGAGACTGCAAGCTCTTATAAAAGCCAGAGGTGGTGCAACAAAATACTAGTGATGTGTTGGAGCGTTCTTTTGTTTTTCATGATTCCATAATTTTTTCCTCAGAATTGAGTGATTCCACATTTTTTTTCCCTCTGCTTGGTCTAAAAAAGTAACCGTTACTGACTGCCACTATTTTTTTTTCCTGATTTCTTATAGTGTTTCTTAAAGCCAGAAAGTTGCCATTTGAAATGACTTTAGTTTTGTGTCATGTCTGTGATCTGCTTTTTTCTACAAAATTAAACAACTGAATGAACATCCTCCGAGGCCGGTGATTCCATAATTTTTGCCAGGGGTTGTAGTAGCAGAAGGAGATTGAGACACTTGTTCATGACAAAGATCATTTTATTTAAATGATGAGGTCAAAAGCTTGTTAGTTATTATAATTGGTAGTAATTATCTATCCATCCATCCATTTTCTTCCGCTTTATCCGGAGTCGGGTCGCGGGGGCAGCAGCTCAAGCAAAGCCGCCCAGACCTCCCGATCCACACACACCTCCCCCAGCTCCTCCGGGAGAACCCCAAGGTGTTCCCAAGCCAGCCGAGAGATGTAGTCCCTCCAGCGTGTCCTGGGTCTTCCCCGGGGCCTCCTCCCAATGGGACATGCCCGGAACACCTCTCCAGCGAGGCGTCCATGGGGCATCCGGAAAAGATGCCCGAGCCACCTCAACTGACTCCTTTCAATGTGGAGGAGCAGCGGCTCGACTCCGAGCTCCTCCCGAGTTACTGAGCTCCTCACCCTATCTCTAAGGGAGCGCCCAGCCACTCTGCGGAGGAAACTCATCTCGGCCGCCTGCACTCCCGATCTCGTTCTTTCGGTCATGAGCCAAATCTCATGACCATAGGTGAGGATCGGAACGTAGATCGATCGGCAAATCGAGAGCTTTGCCCCTCTACTCAGCTCTCTCTTCACCACGACGGTCCGACACAGCGACCGCATCACTGCAGATGCTGCACCGATCCGTCTATGGATCTCACACTCCATCCGTCCCTCACTCATGAACAAGACCCCGAGACACTCAAACTCCTCCACTTGAAGCAAGGACACTCCACCGACCTGAAGAGGGCAAAGCACCTTTTTCCGTTCGAGAACCATGGCCTCGGATTTGGAGGTGCTGATCCTCATCCCAGATGCTTCACACTCGGCTGCAAACCGCCCCAGTGCACGCTGAAGGTCCTGATTTGACGATCAGGTATAATTACTACCTGATCGTCAAATCAGGTAGTAATTATAATAGTTATAACTCAGTATAATTACTAACTGTGCACTTATTAATTAGAGGAAATAAAGAACGCATTAGGTTGTTTGTTGTGATAAGAGCAATGCTTTCTAGTTGCACTTTACTTGTTCAACCACTAGTTGCTGTGTGTATATTTACACCCATTTCCAAATACAAGTTGGTAAATTCCATACTTTGCATAGAAATGTTTGGACATGCAGTTTACGCACAAATCGTTAATAAACGAGGGCCCAGGAGTCTACAAACAGATGTTGAAGTCAAGCCAATAATACAGCAAAGATGCTCAAGTGGTGCCAAGAGAGTCTAACACCCGCTAATCACAAGTTTGAAAATTCACATTTTTGTGATTCTATAATACCGCAATATACAATTCTGTCTGGCTGTGACATTTGATCAGTTTTGTCCCAAATTTAGCCACTGGTTATTTGACTAACACATACATTTAATCCAAATAGGCTCCTGACTGTTTGAGTTAAATAGTTATGACCCTGAGTTTGAACTTTCAGAGGCTTCACGTTAGCATTTAACAGCAACCATCATTATACAATTCCTAGTGGCCTCGTGGTTCACGGTTCAAGAACATCCATGCCCATTTTTCATGTGATGTGGAGTTGCATGGGGAAGGGCACCTGGTGTAAAACCTGTGCCAAATCAACATGCAGATCTGCTGTGGTGACACTGAGCAAAGAGGGAGAAGCCAAAAGAACTTACTGTGTGGGCACATATTTTCATGTTGACATTTAACTGAGCTTTCTCAAAAATTTTTGATTGATAAATGGACAGTGTTTTGACAGTGTTGAATATTTAGACTCCAAAGTAAAGGTCAAACAAGGTCAGTGTCCATTGGATTCTATGACATGTGACATATGTTGCCCCATAACGTGATAACTAAGCATGAGACATGATCCAAACTATTCCTTTTTAAAACCCTATTAACTCAACCAATAATCACTTTTTACCAAAATTGAAGCAACTTTAAATTTTGACCCCTGTACAAACTGAAACTGACCTTTGTCACCATTCTTGCTGTTTTTACCCCACAACTCCATAACATTCAGTTATAGATACAACCCAAATTCCAGTGAAGCTGGGCCGTTGTGTGAAATATAAATAAAAACAGAATACAATGATTTGCAAATCCTCTTCAACCTATATTCAATTGAACACACCACAAAGACAAGATATTTAATGTTCACACTGATAAACTTTATTGTTTTTGAGGAAATATTTGCTCATTTTGAAATGGATGCCTGCAACATGTTTCAAAAAAGCTGGGACAGTGGTATGTTTACTACTGTGTTACATCACCTTTCCTTCTAACAACACTCAATAAGTGTTTGGGAACTGTGGACACTAATTGTGAGTGCCATGACTGCGCATAAAAGGAGCATCCCCAAAAGGCTCAGCCGTTCACAAGCAAAGATGGGGTGAGGATCACCACTTTGTGAACAACTGTGTGAAAAAAATAGTCCAGCAGTTTAAGAACAATGTTTCTCAACTTTCAATTGCAATGAATTTAGGGATTCCATCATCTACAGTCCATAATATAATCAGAAGATTCAGAGAATCTGGAGAACTTTCTACATGTAAGCGGCAACGCCGAAAACCAACATTGAATGCCCGGGACCTTTGATCCCTCAGGCGGCACTGCGTGAAAAACCGACATCATTGTGTAAAGGATCTTACCGCGTGGGCTCAGGAACACTTCAGAAAACCATTGTCTGTTATCACAGTTCATCGCTACATCTACAAGTGGAAGTTAAAACTCTACCATGCAAAGTGAAATCCATACATCAACAATATCCAGAAACACCGCCGCCTTCTCTGGGCCTCAGCTCATTTGGAATGGACAGACGCAAAGTGGAAAAGTGTGCTGTGGTCTGATGAGTCCACATTTCAAATTGTTTTTGGAAATCATGGACGTCGTGTCCTCTGGACAAAAGAGGAAAAAGACCATCCAGATTGTTACCAGCTCAAAGTTCAAAAGCCAGCATCTGTGATGGTATGGGGGTGTGTTAGTGCCCATGGCATGGGCACTAACACATCTGTGATGGCACCATCAATGCTGAAAGGTCCATCCAGGTACATCCAACACATGCTGCCATCCAAGCAACGTCTTTTTCAGGGACGTCCCTGCTTATTTCAGTAAGACAATGCCAAGCCACATTCTGCACGTGTTACAACAGCGTGGCTTCGTAGTAAAAGAGTGCGGGTACTAGACTGGCCTGCCTGCAGTCCAGACCTGTCGCCCACTGAAAATGTGTGGTGCATTATAAAGCGCAAAATATGACAACGGAGACCCCGGACTGTTGAACAGCTGAAGTCGTACATCAAGCAAGAATGGGAAATAACTCCACCTACAAAGCTTCAACAATTAGTGTCCTCAGTTCCTAAACGCTTATTGGGTGTTGTTAGAAGGAAAGGTGATGTAACACAGTGATAAACATACCACTGTCCCAGCTTTTTTGAAACGTGTTGCAGGCATCCATTTCAAAATGAGCAAATATTTAGTTTATCAGTTTGAACATTAAATATCTTGTCTTTGTGGTGTATTCCATTGAATATACTGTAGGATTTGCAAATTCTGTTTTTATTTACATTTTACACAACGTCCCAACTTCACTGGAATTGGGGTTGGAGTCCAAACTACCTATACCTTTTTAGAATCTTTATGATCAGGCAAATAATGTGGTATAGCTTTCAATATGATTGGAGCATCTTTTAATTTTGACCCCTGTGTAATTCTTCAATTGACCCCTACCTGGCCACCATATTGAAAATTCAAGTGGCCAATCATTTTTGTTTTGTTTTGTTTTTTCAAAAGAGGAATGTCTAAGGAGTATTTGTGCTGAATTTGATACTTGCATCACCATTGGCAGGATTCTGCTCTAAATATTCTCTTGTCTGCTGTACTAGCAGGGGAACAGCTGTTTAAATTTTCAACCAGCTGTAGATTCACACTTGATTTGTGTTATAATAACTCAAAAATGATATGAGTTGATTAGATGTTGAACCAAATGCAGATGCTGAACCCTTTTAAATGAATTCATTTGTAATGTGTCTCATTGATTTGAGCGTTATTCATACTTTGACCAAACATCAGCAACAGCTGGATTTCAGCCCATTTAAAGACAGTTAAACCAAAAACTGTTGTACTTTACTGAAAATAAAAAGCACTGGGGGTTTTTGTATTTGTTTTTTTTTGTTTGTTTGTTTGTTTGTTTGTTTGTTTGTTTGTTTGTTTGTTTTGCAGAATGGCTTGACTTGCTCAAGGGTGCATGTGCCAAAAGACAGAACAACGGGTGTCTTGGAAAGTCAAACCTGCGACCTCTCAGTTGCGTAACTCCGCCCTGCCTACACACTGCAGCTTTGAGTGGGTGTGTCAAAGTCAGACACAGAGACCTCATGTGTTTCATTTTAGTGCAGCAGATAAGACAATATTTAGAGCGGAATCCTGCAAACGGTGATACAAGCACCAAATTCGGCACAAATACTCCTTAGACATTACTCTTCTGAAACAACCGATTGGCCACTTGAATTTTCAATAGGCGGCCAGGTAGGGGTCAATTGAACAGTTACACAGGGGTCAAAAGTTAAAGTTGCTCTGATTTTGGTAAAAAAAAAAAAAAAAAAGTGATGCAAATTACTGGTTGAGTTAATAGTGTTTTAAAAACGAATAGTTTGCACCATGTGTCATGCTTAGTTGTCATGTTACGGGGTTACATATGCCACATGTCATAGAATCCAATGGACATTGACATTGGTTTGACCTTTACTTTGGAGACCAAGCATTCAGCACTGTCAAAACTATTCCATTTATTAATCATATTAGCTCAACCAATAATTTGCATCACTTTTTACCAAAATTAGAGCAACTTCAAACATTTGACCCCTGTACAAACTGAAATTCACCTTTGTCACCATTCTTGCTGTTTTTACCCCATAACTCTAGAACATTCAGTCATAGATACTCCAAACTATACATTTTTAGAATCTTTATGATCAAGTAAATAATGTGGTATAGCTTTCAATATGATTGGAGCATCTTTTAATTTTGACCCTTGTGTAATTCTTCAATTGACAGCTACCTGGCCGCCATATTGAAAATTCAAGTGGCCAATTGTTTTTTTTTTTTAAAGAGTAATATCTAGGGAGTATTTGTGTCAAATGTGGTTCTTGTATCACCATTTGAAGGATTGTTTCAGTTATATGCTGAACTATTTATTTTAAATGGCACTAAAACAGTGAAGACGCGCTCTGAATTCACATTAGCAAGCTGAAGTGCATCATGTAGGATCACGACACACTGATCTGTTTCCCAAACTAATGATCGTCATCGCAGAGCAATATTTTAAAGCGCATAAATCACTTTTTTACAGACTGCGGTTGAGTCAGATGTGATGAATCTGTGATATGCTTTCAACAAAAAAAAAAAAAAATCCCACTATAGCCTCACTTGTCGGCACTTGATTGCTGTTGACAAAGAATACACGAGGTGATGGAGATTATTAATGTGCGATGTCTGAAGTCAGACTCGTGAGGACGGAATGAACCTCAAATAATTTGCACAGAATTTTGACAAAGCACCACTGAGAGGATGAGATTCCACGTTTTCACAAACGCTACACTGAGCTGGGAGTTGTTAGTACGTTTATGAGAAAACTATACTCAAGTACTGATGTTGGTATTCCTAGGCTTTGGAAAATTCTGTGTAATGCAATGATCCCAACTACACCATTACTATGATAACTCAAAGACAACAACAACAAGAACAAATGCTATCATCGTGCAATACAGTATACCAAACTAAAATACTGGAATAAATACCTGCAAATGTGGACAGAATCTGTAAAATGATGATACAATCGTCACATTTTTATTCATTCATTCATTTTCTACCACTCATCCGGGTTCGAGTCGCTGTGGCAGCAGACCAAGCGACTCATCCTATCATCGGACAAGTCCTGTAACTCTTCCCGGAGAATCCAGAGGCATTCCCAACCCAGCTGGGACATATAATTCCTCCAGAGTGTCCTAGGTCGTCCCCAGGGCCTCCTCCCAGTTGTACGTGCCTAGAAGACCTCCCTTGGGAGACGACCGGGAGCATCCTCACGAGATGTCTGAACCACCATAGCTGGCTCCTTTCGACGATAAGAAGCAGCGGCTCTACTCAGAGTCCCTCCGAGAAAGTCGAGTTTCTCATCCAGTCCAGGAGTGTAAATCTAGATACCTGAGGGAGAAATCGCATTTCTGCCACTGGTATCCACAACTTTATTCTTTCAGTCATTACCCAAAGTTCATGACCATATGAGAGCATAGGAGTATAAATTCACCGGTAAATTGAGAGTCTTGTCTTCTAGTTCAGCTCCTTGTTCACCACGACTGTCCGGTACAGCGTCTGTAAAACATCAGACACCGCCCCAATCTGCCTATTGATCTCACACTCGAACTTATCCCCACTTATGGACAAGATCCTAAGATACTTAAACTCCTCCATTTGGGGCAATAACTCTCCCCTGACCCAGAGGGGATAATCCCCATTTTCCGACAGAGGAACATGGTCTCAGATTTGGAAGTGCAGACTCTCATCCCAGCCACTTCACACTCGGCCTCAAACTGGAGGGCACTGCCTGATGATGCTAACAGAACCTCATCATCCACAAAAAGCAGAGATGCAACTATAAGGACCATTGTTAAACTAAACAACAATTACAGGTAACTTAAAATCCATTAGCAAGCAAATAGTAGGAACACACTTTGTATTAAACTGCCACCATCCCACCTGTCTTTTGACCCAGATGTTTACAGATGATGCACTCATCACTCAACTGCTAATCCAGGATCAGATCGCGGGGCAACAGCTCTAGCAGGGGACCCAGACTTCCTTTTCCCGTGGGACATTGACCACCTCTGACTGGGGGATACCGATGCATTCCTGGGTTTTCACCAGGGTCTCCTCCCAGATGGACATGCCTGGAACACATCCCTAGGGAGGCACCCAGGAGGCATCCTTACCAGATGCCTGAACCACCTCAGCTGGCTCCTTTCAACACGAAGGAGCAGCGGCTCTACTCCAAGCTCCCCATGGATGACCGAACTTCTCACCCTGTCTCTAAGGGAGACACCAGCCACCCTCCTAAGGAAGGCCATTTGTCTGTAAATCTGTTGAATTGAAAATCAACAAGTAATGGTAATTCACCAAAATTAAATAGGGTTTTTTTTTTTTTTATTACACTTTTGTAAGCCTACCATAAATGTAAAAACAAATTCAACATGCGCTCCTTAATACTAGGACTAGTAGACCCAAGGACTAATGGGAAATTCCCAACAGTATGATTATTGAGAGGTATTGCCCAAGTGTGTACTCACTTTAGTTGTGTACTACATAGAACAGCAGTACATTCTGAGTGAATTTTTGAAGTAGGATTCAATGCAAATTACGGTATGTCCTTGGTTAATAATGTTCTCCCTGTTACTGCTCCTTTGCTTCTTAAATAACAATCACTTTCAGCACCACAAAAAAAGCCTGTTTCCGTGGCAGGTCTGGCATTTTTAGTCTGTTATCACGGCTCATCAGCAGGGGAGGAGAGCGAGGTTGGAAGCGGGGGTGGGGGGTGCAAAGAGGGGAGCCAAAAGAAGGCAGCATCCTTATCAAAGACCTGGGTGCTGAGCCTCTGTTAAAAATAGAAACCGAGGGAGATTGGCATCGATTTCTGCAGGCGTTGACGGCCCGATTGACAGCAGCACAGCAGCATCGGGCTGTTGAGCCATCGAGGGAATCCGCCAGACTGCCTATGATGAGATGAGATGGGAAGATAACTTCTGACAAGCCCCTCCACCCGCGTCCCATCTCTAATCACCCCGCCTGCACACATACACACATATACACACACACGCACAGAGAAAAAGTAATTACCAGCGGCACACCCGCGCACACATGCACGCCTGATGCCCCCTGTGCAAGTAATAGCACTTTGGCTGGCTGAGCATCCACCTGTCCAGTTGCTCCTGCCAAGCGAAAGATCATGTGCTCGCACACATACAAAATACCTCTGGATGTCCCTCCACAGCCACCATCCTCACAGGTTATTCCACTAAATCACACTCCATCAGTATATTGTGCATAATATTCACAAAGCGTCTTGAGTGAAGATGTCGGTAACCTTTCGTTTTATTGCTGCGAGTAAATTCCAGGGAGGGATTTCTGCATTATTACAAAGTGTGACCGTCCTCGCTCCCTCCTGAATCTTAGACAGGTGCTCAAATATGCTAAAACAATGTAGCCATTCCATGTATAAGCAATATTTTTAATAGTTTCACCTTTCTACGTGAGGTTGATGTGTCTGATCTCAGTACAAAACCTCATTCCACCTTTTCCTTTAAGTCTTCCCTTCTTTCTCTCTTATCGACATATCCAAGGTTTCTTCTTGTCAAATCCCAAATATCTCAATTTAATTTTCTTTTTACACAGCTCTCTTGTAATGCACGGCATCCAATTTTTTGTCCTGCACTCCCTTCGCTGCCCATGCTTCATCCTTCATGTATGCTGGTCTAACCACAGTCTTAGTAATTAAAATTTTAGAGGGATTACCAGATTTATGGATGAGTGTACTGATATTTCTGTATGTTTTTTTGTTAAAAAAACACACTTAAAATGTTTTTGTTATGCCTCACATTCACCGATACTGATGTCAGGGTGCTCACTGCACACTGGGACCAACTTGGGGGTTAAGGACTTTGCCCATGGACTCTTGAGTAATTTTCCAGTTTGATGGGCATTTGAATTGACATAACCCCACCACTTTAACCACTTGACCATCACCTCCTAAAAACAAACAAAAATAAAATAAAATAAAAAGCCACTGCTACCTCCTTGGGAGAATTTTTAAAAAAGGAAAAACACCTTGCTAACCATGGTAAATGCTAATAGTTAGCAATTGTTACTACCCATTTTTTACCTGTACATGTACGCTGGTCTTCCCAAAGTCTTAGCAATTAAAACTTTACAGGAATTACCAGATTTAGGAATGTGGGGTGTACAATTTTTTCTACAATATGTTGTTACTTTGACAAAACATGTAAAAAAAAACAAAAAAAAAACACCTGGCTAACTATGTTAAATGCTAATAGTTAGCAATTGTCACTGCCCATTTCTAACCTGTACATGTACTCTGGTCTTGTCAAAGTCTTAGAAATGGAAATTTTAGAGGAATTACTAGATTTAGGAATGTGGAGTGGATAGTTATTTTCTACATTATGTTGTTACTGTGACAAACACGTTAAAAAAAACAAACAAACACCAAGCTAACTATGTTAAATGCTAATAGCTAGCAAGTGTCACTGCCCATTTTTAACCCATACATGTACACTGGTCTTCCCAAAGTCTTAGAAATTAAAATTTTATAGGAATTACCAGATTTAGGAATGTGGGGTGTACAGTTTTTTCTACAATATGTTGTTACTTTGACAAAACATGTAAAAAACAAACAAACAAACAAACACGTACATGTACAATGGTCTTCCCAAAGTCTTAGAAATTTAAATTTTACAGGAATTACCAGATTTAGGAATGTGGAGTGTACAGTTGTTTTTTTTCTACAATATGTTGTTACTTTGACAAAACGTAAAAAACAAAACACCTAACTATGTTAAATGCTAATAGTTAGCAATTGTCACTGCCCATTTTTAACCTGTACATGTACGCTGGTCTTACCAAAGTCTTAGAAATTTAAATTTTAGAGAAATTAATAGATTTAGAAATGTAGAGTGCACAGTTGTTTTTTACAATATGTTGTTACTTTGAAAAACAAGTTAAAAAACAAACACCATTCTAACTATGTTAAATGCTAATAGCTAGCACATGTCACTGCCCATTTTTATCCTGTACATGTATGCTGGTCTTCTCAAAGTCTTAGAAATGAATATTTTACAGGAATTTCCAGGTTTACAAATGTGGAGTGATCAGTTATTTCTCCAGTATGTTATTACATTAACAAAAAATGTACAACTCACTAACCATGGTACATGCTAGCAGTTAGCAATGTGTCACTGACCATGTATCCAATGGTTAAAATTAGCCATTAACTGTAGTTAGCATTTTTATACCCCTGGCAAACAAAGTTTGGTTTGGTTTTGTTTGACTTTTTAAAGGGGTGGGGTGTATGTCTGTCTTCATCTCTGTCTTATAAACTGCACCTTAATTCATTGATCATGATCAGTATACGTAAAACCGCACACGTCTAATTTCTTTTTTCGGTTCTCCACCTTTGCCTGTGTACAGTCCTGGTCAATAATATTGACACCCTAAAACATTAAGCCCGTAAATTAAAATAAGTTCACAAATAAAGGTAAGAGAACCAATTTTGTATTGTCAAAATATTTAATGAAATGTCCAAAGTTACTGAACAATAAAACAAAATTGTTTCATACACACAGTAAAATTAAAACATGTTTTAAATTCTATATTTGTTTTTTAGTGGCGCTAGTATCACTCTAAAAAAAAATGAACCGCTGTCTCAACGAGAAAAAGTGTCATAACAATTAGCATAGATTTTTTTTTTTTTTTTTTTTTTTTTAAGTTATTTCAATTGAACTAGAGAAGTCTTTTGGCATTAATTCAGCTGAAAGTTGAAAAAACGAAGTTTAAATAATTTTTAAAAATCTATGCAAATTGTTACATCACATTTCGTCATTGTGACAGCAGTTCCTTTTTTTAGAGTGTAATTTGCAACTGCATTTAAACATATGCATTCTTTTCAATTACCTGCTTCATGAGGGAGTGTCAGTCGCAGCTCTACGGCCATGTGGCGCGCTTACCCAAGCGTGATCCAACACATGGTTGCGTCATTGCCAAGCTCCCCCCTCCCTCAACGACTGGACCAGGTCAGGGACACACCCACATAACATCTGCCAGTGGCAGATACCCACTTTTGGGAGATAAGGATGGACGACCAGTTGGGATCCAAAGCAGTTATCGAAGGTAGCGGATGCAGTATTGCGCAGCAACAACACATGCTGCAAAATGTGACCTACGTTTTTTTCAATGCGTCCATCTACAATGTCATGTCTGAATCCTGATGGTCTGTCAACCATAAGTGTTCTAACTGCCATTAACCTGCACTTCTCCATTCTTCTAGCTTCTCCCTTCTGGCACTGTGAAACATGATATCATCTGCACAAAAGCATGCAGGAGAAGAACTGGTCTTTAATCCTAAAGATCCAGCCACAAACAGAGGAAACCTGCCCAACTTGATAACTTCCATCAGTGACAACATCCAGCCTCTTTGCCCAAACCAGATGAGCTTGATAGAATATTTTTGGAATGTAAAAATCACAAGTCAGACTTTCACATTTGTTCCCCTTCAAAGCCATGAAGGGTCTGATTACGAAGATCTATTCAGACTAAAAAGCAAGAATCCAGTGTACAACTGGGGACAGATTTTTTTGACAGGAACGAAAAAAATAAATAAACAAGAGCAATCAGAGATTTCTGACATCCACCAATCTGGATCCAGATCACCTTCAAAATCCAGTGGAGTCTTCCATGCCCTAATATGTGTATGTGGTGCAAATTTGGTGAGAATCCATGAAGTAGTTTGACATAATCCTTCAAAGTGTATATAAAGTGATATCTTGATCCAGAACCCAGATCTGGATCCGGATCACCTTCAAAATATAATGAAGAATTTCTTAGTCTAATACCTATCTGTGGTGAACATTTTGTCAAAATCCATGCAGTAATTTTGACATAATCCTGCTAACAGACAGACAAATAAATAAACAAACACCTATGATTTTATTACATCCTTGGCAGATGTAATAAAATCACTTTTTAAAGGTGATTGTTGGACAGATGTTGGCACCATCAGTCACCTACAAATTTGCAAAAATATAGATTTTAATAAAACATTTTTCAGGCCAGGAAACATGATTTTAATGTTTGTGTTAAAGCTACAGTGTGGAGGATTTAGTGCCATCTAGTGATGAGATTGCAAATTGCATTATGACATTCTTTTTGTTTCCCTTCGTGTTTTTGCTGTTTTGGCGATGGGAATTCATGCTCCCTTAACTTGCAATAAGCAATATGTATGATTGTCCATTTCACAAAAACGATGGTTTTCAAACTTGTTAGCTGGAATTCGCAACTACAGTCTTACCAATATGGCGGGGTTTTTGTGGGGGGGGGCATACAGTAGTGATATTAGAGAAAATTACGATACACCCAAAGGAGCTTACTTACCAACATATATACACAAAAACAGCGATGATTCCAAACATTACATTAAACCCTTATGACAAAGAAATGTAATCAAGGCTAGATGGTTTCCAGTTTAAATTTGAACTTTATTATAAATAACCAAATAACCAACAACCAACCAATGTATGTCAGGCCGCAATCACACTGCCTTCACTCTGAGTGGCAGTCGCTGTGTTGCATCGCTCAGCATTTACATAAAATAGCCTTCTTGTCCATTTTGGCCATGCAACCACTTGTCCCTTGTTGCTGTAAAATGTCCACTTTGATTAGAAATGAATGGCTGCTGGTTAATTTTTTGGTGTCTCTTATAGCTAATGTAACCAAGTGTTGATGGGGGGGGGCAGTCATGCATTGCAAATAACACCGCCTGCTGGACAAACTTTGTCATGACACATTTTCAACAAGCAAAGTGTTTGTTGAAAATGTGTCCTAAGCTTCCTAAAATGTGTCCTAAGCCTTAAGCTTCACTATCAGTCTGGGTCTGTTAGTGAAGCTTAGGGCTAGTGGCCGTTGATCACCTTAGTATTTCTTCTTCTTTCCTGTTGCTTAATGTTGATGAATTATACCTTAAGTGTAGTTTTTCTGGCCAACTGATTCTGTTTTCTTTTTCTCTCTCTCCAAGATGCGGCTGGATCCACGTGCTGTACTGGATGATTTCTGTGGCGGACCCGGGACAGACTCTGCAGTAGGAACAGATCCAACAAGTGGCTCGATGACCCCCCACCCATGGTGAATTGGATGCCTGCATGGACTCCCTTCAATTGTTGTTATGTTGTGGTCTGTATTGCAAACCTTTTGGTAGAATGGCCTAAGCAGTGTGTCACCCCTCTGAGTCTGGTCTGCTTGAGGTTTCTTCCTCATTATCATCAGAGGGAGTTTATCCTTACCAGTGTCACCTGTGTGCTTGCTCTAGCAGATGATACGGTTAGAACTTACTTTTCTGAAGCGCCTTGAGGCAGCTTTGTTGTGATTTGGCTATATGAACTAAATAAATTGAAAATTTAAATTGTTTTCCTACATTGGTTATTTGGTAAAATAAACATTTTCATATCAAAACAAACAACGCATAGACCGATGTGTTCGTGAAAGCCTCATATCTACCGATATCAGCCAAACCGATATATCGATCAACCTTCGGCAAAGATTACTAGACATCTTCTTTTACCCGTCGGTTTTCCAGACTCACACATAATGTATATCCATTTCAAGCTACTATACCAACATGGCGGTGCAACCTAATGGTGTCCACAAAGGGCCCGCTCCCATGTAGATATGAAGGACTCATTCTAAGCTTGTGAAATAAACATCGATTCATTGTTGCAGGTAATTAAACGCTATTGAACAAAAGGTTATGAACGCTATATTCCACTTCTACCAATAAACATCCCTTAACCCTACAAACAATACAGCTTTAAAATGTTTTAATAACGGCAAGATTATCATACTGGGTTTCTACGTTATTCAATGTCCTAATTCCAGTCTAATTTTTTCTTTCTTTGCTGATCATCAGCTTATCTAATGAAGTCAAAATGCTCATTATTAAAATCTGAAAGTTTAACTTTGACTTATAATTGGGTGATTTGCGGCGGCATGCCACAAGGACTCCGTCAATCTGTCAGGCTGCTCGTCCTCCTGTTAAAAGCGCCTCAGAGACAATTACTCCAGGCTCTTCCTAATTAGAAACTCATTGAAATTTATGAATGCCTGTTATGAATTACTGAGCCCTGTTTCCTACAGGAGGGAAGTCATGAGGGAACTTTAAGCAGATGAATTTCACATCAGGAGACCCTGAAGTGAGCTCAACCAGAATATAATCCAAGTATATGTCTCCATCTGGTGGTCAGAATGGGGAAGTGCGCAGGAATTTTCATAATTTATTAAATTTATATCTCTGGTATTAAAGTGAATTGTAGCCCTTTTATTTTCCTGGCTACAAATAAATTTTTTTTGTGTGTGTGTGTGTGTGTGTGTGTGTGATTTATTGCTGTAAACATTAACAGGATTTAAGTTTCTGAACATATGCAAGAGCTGATATTTTAAACTGGTGGCCCAGGAGCCGGATAAGACCCCTATGTCCTATCATAAAATGTGGATAAAATTTTTCAAATATGACTGCAAGGCAGCTAGAGGGTATACTATATTAGAGTTTCAGCAAAGGGTGGACAGGTGGTCGGTGCAGAAGGTTCCTGGTTCAAAACCATCCATTGCCGTTACAAATGTAAGGTGTTTTCAGGAAGGACATCCAGTGTAAATCCTTTGGCAGATCCTTTTCAGGATATGTTCTGGTGACTCTGAGTAATAGAACATAATACATTATGTATGTATCACTGTTTGTTGTTACACGGCAAATGCAGGGTATTGTTTTCACTGTTGTCTGTGTCCAAGATAACTCAAAAAAGGTTTGACAGATTTTCCTCAAACTTTGTGGGAATATTACTTGGATAGATATCGAGGGGAGATTAGATTTTGGAGTAGCTTGGTCAAAGGTTAAGGAAAGCATGGACCAAAAATAAAATTTAATATCTCAACAACCAAGAAGCCTAGCTGGGTGATGATCTAAACATATACTGATCAGCAAAATATTTCTGACTGATTTGTATGAATGACTTTACACTAATCAAATCAAAGTCAAAAACACATTACAGACATATGTAGATTTCCTTGTATTGTGGTGTGTACTGTGTGCAGGGTACACATCAGCATTCTGATGCCTTGTAGTTCATATCAAGTGGCAACCTCTGGGCTTGAGAAATGAAGCCAACACAGAAGCTCCAAGCCCAGCAATTTTTTGAATGGCACTTGAGGCTATCCCATAGAAGCCCATGTTTAAATGCCCAACTTTACAAAAAGAAGAAACATGTTTCCAGTCTGGTTTTTAAAAAAATGGTCTCTGTAGCTAGTTTACTTTTTCAGGAGATGAATTTTTATATAACTCATCATCTTAAGCTATTTTAACCCATAAAGGTATGAATAATTAGGGGTGTAGTAGCTTTGAGTGGCAGCTAGTGTGCCACATCAAGTGGCCTGCTAGCAGTGGCCACTGCCACTACCAGAGTCAGCTAGCTGCTATAGATGCAAGTGTATTGGTCCTTTTTGACCATTTTAATGCAAATAGAAAAAAATATGGTTTGCTATGTAGTTAACTGTACTAAGGGATATCTAAGAAGTTGGTGCTCCAGTATTTCTGCTGAGTGAATATTAGTTAATTTGTATGCTAGCACTAAGTCGCTGGTATCGATAGCTTGGTGAAGTTAACTACTGTGATAGCGCCATCATTTTTGAAGCAATACATTGATCAATTGTAAACATTAATACCTGCACCCAAGCCACCTGTTATGAAAGGCGCCGCCCACTCCACAAAAATATGTTGCTTAGTTTGTAATTTTGAGATATGTGGGTGTGTTTGGGGGCAGCACGGTGGATTAGTGGTTAGCATTGTTGCCTCACAGCGAGAAGGTCATGGGTTCAATTCCCGCCTGTGGCCTTTCTGTGTGGAGTCTGCATGTTCTCCCCGTGTTTGCGTGGGTTTCCTCCAGGTGCTCCGGTTTCCTCCCACATCCAAAAACATGCGGGTTAGATGGATTGGAATCTTTAAATTGTCCATAGGTGTGCGTCTTGGTGTGTCTGTGTTTGTTTGTCTGTTTGTGGCCCTGCGACAGACTGGCGTCCTGTCCTGGGTGTACCCCGCCTCACGCTCTATGACTGCTGGGATTGGCTCCAGCCCACCACGACCCTTAACTGGACTAAGCGGTTGAAGATGAGAGAGAGGGTGTGTTTGGGCTTCATTCATCATTAATTCATTCACAGTCACGCCAGTCTTGCCAATGCTCCACCTATTTACCATTTATGGGTTGGCCAGGAGTTGGGTGGAGTCAGACACCGCCACTGTCACTATTTGTGACATCACAAAAGGTTTGTCCAATATATATGTATAGTCTAGATATCACACTTAAGTGGTTCAACTTTGAATATGTGTTGAACAGCTCCATCTTATCGTGTTGGATCGACTCGTCTGTTGGTCCTCAGTTTGAGTTTTAGGCCGGGTGCTAAATACTAGGGAGCTACGACCACTACCATTGCAAACCCCCCCACCCCTAGGACTAAACCAAACCAACTTTTTAGGTTCCTTAGATGACCCCAAAACACAATCAGAATGTTCCCAAAAATAAAAACTGGCCTCAAACCAATTATCCAAGATGGCGTCCAAGATGGCCACCAAAATAGGGTTTTTCACTAAAACACCTTTAAACAACATATAAACAACTTCAATATCACAGAGATTCAATGATAAGGGTCTATTGGCGGCCATTTTGGAGGCCATTTTGAATCTTAAACCCATGAATGAATTTAGTTTAGGCACAAATGAGTTTGCTGTGACCTGCAATGGTCTTCCCATTGAATCTCACTGTGAAGAACCTCTTCCCAAAGACGTCACACTGGTGAAAGCGCTTGCCCGTGTGAGTGCACGAGTGGTTCCGTAAGGCTTCCAAGGAGCAAAATGCCATCCCACATGGGTCTTCAGGATCTGCTTTGACGCCAACCTCTTACCGCAATGCGAGCAAACATCTTTACCGCTTTGTGGCGCATCGTATGTCATCTGCACTCATGCTGGGCCTTGAACCTCTCATCGCACTGATCACACATTAAGCATTCCGCCGCTGATCCACCAAGGCGGCGCCTCTTTTGCATTTTCTCAGTTACGCTCTCCATCAAAGAATGAACGCTATGATGTCCTCTCAAGAGATGCAGGCATCTGAAGGTCTGGCCGCCTTCCAGGCAGGTGTGCTCACTGGCGCTCACAGAATGGAGGTGACCGACGCTGCCGCCGAAACAGGGAGAGGCGGCGTCTCCGTTGTCTGCAGAGCGCCGGGTCACGTTGTCTTCTGATGGCTGCTCTTCTATGGCGAGAACCAGATGTTACTGCAATGCTGATGAGAATGTGGGTCGCTGGAAGGTGGCATCGCCAGCTGTTTCTGCCAGCAGGAAAGAGGAAAATGACTATTTTCTCAATGGAAACATGCGTTTTGAGTGAAGATTCTGTCCTTGAAATGTGCTT
Organism: Thalassophryne amazonica; assembly: GCF_902500255.1. Classification (NCBI taxonomy): domain Eukaryota; kingdom Metazoa; phylum Chordata; class Actinopteri; order Batrachoidiformes; family Batrachoididae; genus Thalassophryne; species Thalassophryne amazonica. The sequence continues at coordinate 26,733,339 of NC_047124.1, forward strand.
TTAATGAGGCCACCCGTGTAACTTCACAACCAAGTGTTGACTTGAATGTTGCCAAAGGGAAAACGTCACGTTTCATACCCAGACATAAATATGGAATAACATGTGGCCACGGGGGACAGTTTCACACCAAACCCAGCAATGGAACCAAGGACAGGCTAAATAGCTACTGTTGGGTCCATAAGTATTTGCACAGTGAACCAATATTTGTAATTTGCCAGCAATTGCAATTGCCCAGCAAAGGTCACACACTGGAGCCAGGATCATGCCTGTTTGTTGGCCTTTTCCTGTCAGGTCCTTTTGTTGATTGTTGATTTCTACCAAATTTTTTGAGGTTGACCTTGAAATTACCATTAAAGAATTCATTTTCACAAAGATCAATGTCAAGCAATTTCATTTTCAACCCAATTTGGGCCAAATGTGGCATGCAATTAGGTCGATTCCAGAATTCCCATTTGCAAGTTCAGCCAGAGGTCAATCTTCAGGGTTAAGGCCAAGGCCACTGGGGTCGTAGCCCTCGCTGTCTTTGTGCAACGATGCATCACAAATCATAATTGTATTGTAAAGCAAATGAGAATAGGAAACAGATAAGATCAAGTATTACAATTTATACTTCAGAATAATCTGTCTCTTTCAAATTAAAATATTCACCGCAGGTAACCTTCTACATAATTAGTGGGGACAGTGATGTACTTATGTATCATGATATAATATCAAATCGTGATAGGTGTATCATGATATGTATCATATTGTTACGCTCCTACTGTCCACTGGTACTATTACCTGAAAGGAAACCCCTATTTTGAAGTATTAAAAAATTCTGATCAGGATCAAGAAAAGTTTATTTAATGGTTATTTTCAGTGGGGTTTGTTTAGTTTTATTTTTAACTTAAAAGGTATCTTCTAGTTGTGCATCTAATACTAGGGGAGCTACGACCACTACCTTTGCACACACACACACACACACACACACACACCCCAAGGACTCAACCAAACCAACTTTTTCAGGTTCCTTAGATGACCCCAAAACACAATCAGGATGTTCGCAAAAATGAAAACTGGCCTGAAGCCAGTTAGCCAAGATGGCGTCCAAGATGGCCACCAAAATCCGGTTTTTCACTAAAACACCTTTAAACAACATACAAACAACTTAAATATCACAGAGATTCAATGGGAAGACCATTGTAGGTCACAGCAAACTCATTAGTGCCTAAACTAAATTCATTTATGGGTTTTAGATTCAAAATGGCCTCCAGAATGGCTGCCAATAGACCCTTATCATTAAAATACATAGTAGGAAGTTGTTTATATGTTGTTTAAAGGTGTTTTAGTGGGAAAAAAAAACTATTTTGGCAGCCATCTTGGACGCCATCTTGGATAACTGGCTTGAGGCCAGTTTTTATTCTTGGGAACATCCTGATTGTGTTTGGGGGTCATCTAAGGAACCTAAAAAAGTTGGATTGGTTTAGTCCTGGGTGGGGGGGTGCAAAGGTAGTGGTCGTAGCTCCCCTAGTATAACATCATGAATTCTTAAGGGATTTTTATTCAACCATTTCATAAAACTGGCTTGTATTTGGGGTTTTTTGGGGGGGGGGGGTCCCCACTGTACTGGTTATTATTGAATGGAGCTGTGCCTCACCTCTCACCTGCCACATCAGCTCCTGAATGTGTTGAAGAAGTGAGCGGTGACATATCAGAGTTTAATGGCCCGGCTTCAACGGAACTGTCGTCAGTCTCTTCATCATCCTCACAGCTGTTTCCTTCACTACATTCGTTTCTTTGCACCAGCGTCTTCTGCTCTAGATTTTCTTCATTCCTTCAGCATGATTGAACAGCCTCACGCTGGAGCTCATCCATCACATGCGTGATGTGACCTCGCGCTGTCGCTGATGTTCGTTGATATGCGAGCGTGGACAGGATGGTGTCTGACAAGGAGGATTTGCCTGATAAAGAAGAAACATGCTCATGCGTCATGTTGAAGGAATTTCAGCAGAGCGTCATACACATATAAGGAGAGGTCATACAATCCTTATTTTCAGTAAATTAATACAGATCTGCAGATGTCCTAAAAACACAAATGAAAAATGGCATACCATTTTTTAAACTTGTTTGGCTGATCCTGCAAGTTATTTTTATTAATTATAATCATTTATTATTAATTATGTGACTTTTATGCTGAAAAATGCTGCATTATCATCTGCAGCCACAAGATGGCACTGTTTACATGTGTGACAAGCTGCTGCGGTACATGGATCTCAATGAGGTACTGTCTGACCCACGCTCTGGTGCAGAAGGTGGCAGTAAAGCACCATTATGCTGGACGCCAACTTCTGTAAAACAACAACAAGAAACTCTGAATGATCGGGACATGTTGGGTCTTAGAGAATGAGTAAAATTAATAAATCATGCTCTCAGAATGAAAGACCATGCTCTTGAATAAAGATAGGGGATAACTTTCTTAATATAAATATGTCACGGACATGAGCGAGCGAAGCTCTTCAGCATCTCACCATGTAATTTAGGTCATTCAGAGTTTTTTCAGTAAATGCTTCTGGAGAGCATTAGCATGGCCAAAAAACTTCAGCTTCTGGGGAGCTTCGTCTCCCAGACCCCCCAACTACGGCTCTCTTATACTCTGCCATTTTGCCTCTTACAACCCCAGTTCCAATGAAGTTGGGACGTTGTGTGAAATGTAAATAAAAGCAGAATACGATTTGCAAATCCTCTTCAATCTATATTCAACTGAATATACCACAAAGACAAGATATTTAATGTTCAAACTGATAGATTTTTTTTGTTTTTGTGCAAATATTTGCTCATTTTGAAATGGATGCCTGCAACACATTTCAAAAAAGCTGGAACAGAGGCAACAAAAGACTGGGAAAGTTGATGAATGCTCAAAGAACACCTGTTTGGAACATTCCACAGGTGAACATGTTCATTGGAAACAGGTGAGTGTCATGATTGGGTATAAAAGGAGCATCTCCAAAAGGCTCAGCCGTTCACAAGCAAAGATGGGGTGAGGATCACCACTTTGTGAACAACTGTGTGAAAAAATAGTCCAACAGTTAAAGAACAATGTTTCTCAATGTTCAATTGCAAGGAATTTAGGGTTTCCATCATCTACAGTCCATAATATAATCAGAAGATTCAGAGAGTCTGGAAAACTTTCTACACGTAAGCAGCAACGCCGAAAATCAACATGGAATTCCCGTAACCTTCGATCCCTCAGGCAGCACTGCATTAAAAACATCATTATGTAAAGGATCTTACCGCATGGGCTCAGGAACACTTCAGAAAACCATTGTCAGTTAACACAGTTCGTCGCTACATCTACAAGTGCAAGTTAAAACTCTACCATGCAAAGTGAAAGCCATACATCAACAACATCCAGAAACGCTGCCGCCTTCTCTGGGCCTGAGCTCATTTGAAATGGACAGAGGCAAAGTGGAAAAGTGTGCTGTGGTCTGATGAGTCCACATATCAAATTGTTTTTAGAAATCATGGACGTCGTGTCCTCCAGACAAGAGGAAAAAGACCATCCAGATTGTTACCAGCACAAAGTTCAAAAGCCAGCATCTGTGATGGTATGGGGGTGTGTTAGTACCCATGGCATGGGCAACTTACACATCTGTGATGGCACCATCAATGCTGAAAGGTCCATCCAGGTTTTGGAGCAACACATGCTGCCATCAAAGCAACATCTTTTTCAGGGACGTCCCTGCTTATTTCAACAAGACAATGCCAAGCCACATTCTGCACGTGTTACAACAGCGTGGCTTCGTAGTAAAAGAGTGCGGGTACTAGGCTGTCCTGCCTGCAGTCCAGACCTGTCACCCATTGAAAATGTGTGGCATATTATGAAGTGCAAAATACAACAACGGAGACCCCGGACTGCTGAACAACTGAAGTCGTACATCAAGCAAGAATGGGAAAGAATTCCACCTACAAAGCTTCAACAATTAGTGTCCTCAGTTCCCAAACGCTTATTGAGTGTTGTTAGAAGGAAAGGTGATGTAACACAGTGGTAAACATACCACTGTCCCAACTTTTTTGAAATGTGCTGCAGGCATCCATTTCAAAATGAGCAAATATTTGCACAAAAACAATAAAGTTTATCAGTTTGAGCATTAAATATCTTGTCTTTGTGGTGTATTCAATTGAATATAGGTTGAAGAGGATTTGCAAATCATTGTATTCTGCTTTTATTTACATTTTACACAACGTCCCAACTTCATTGGACTTTGGGTTGTACCAGTCTGGATAAAAGTCCTCACCATCTGATTTTTTTTTTCGATGTCTGTCCACCTGCATTTTCTTTCTCGCCACCATTGTGAAACATGCTGGAGGACACGTGCTGCTGCCACAGCTGGATCAGCTTTTTCTCCATCTCCTGACTTGAATGAATGAATGAATGAATGAATGAATGAATGAATGAATGAATGAAAATGAATGAAAACTGTTTATTTCGAACATTTGATACAACAACAATTACAAGATAGATCAGTGAAGACAACAACAAAAAAGTTCCTACTGTGTACCCAACATGTCCGAAAAGGGGTAGGGTGAAGCATCAGCTTATTTATCCCTACCCCTTCTTCCCCACACCAGTGATACCCTTTGCCACATATACACATAGATTCCTACACACCTAACCAATATATATATATAGATATAGATATATATATATATATATATATATATATATATATATATATATATATATATATATATATATATATGTATACACACAAACATAAATATACACCTACACATACCTACTTACATACAAAATACTATATATTTACAAGCCGAAGCAAAAAACAAAAACACCCTAACCCTCATTACCCTTCCTCCTCCCTATACCTAGAAAAAAACATATTTTTGTACCGCTGTTTGAACTGGTTCATGCTTGGACATTGCTTGAGCCCCACTCCCAATCTGTTCCACATCCTCACCCCACAGACAGAAATACAGAAACCTTTTAATGTTGTTCGTGCCCGCTGATGCTTTAAATTAAATTTCCCCCTCAGACTGCAATCCCCTGATCTGTTAAAAAACATATTTTTAATATTTGCTGGAAGTAAATTGTTTATTGCTTTATACACGATTTGTACTGTTTGAAAATGAACCAAGTCTGTGAATTTTAAGAATTTGGATTGTAAAAATAGTGGATTTGTATGATCTCTATAGCCAGTATTATGAATAATTCTTATAGCTCTTTTCTGCATTACTGATAGTGATTGTGTTGTACCTTTATAAGTATTACCCCATACCTCTGCACAGTACTGTAAATATGTTAAAACCAGTAAGCAGTAAAGAATGCGGAGTGAGTTGTGGTCCAGAATATGTTTCGCTTTGTTTAGAACTGAAATGCTTCTTGACAGTTTACTTTGTATATGTTTTATATGAGTCTTCCAGTTATCTTATCATCTATTATCACCCCAGAAACTTATTTTCATGTACCCTTTCAATATCTACCCCCTCGACTTGTAACTGAACCTGTATGTCTGTATTACAATAGCCAAATAACATGTATTTTGTTTTACTTAAGTTTAATGATAATTTGTTTCTGTCAAACCATATTTTCAATTTTCCCATTTCTATACTGATCCTCCTCAGTAACTCCTGCAAATCCCCCCCTGAACAAAAAATGCTTGTGTCATCTGCAAATAATACTAATTTTAATATTTTGGAAACATTGACAATATCATTTATATAAATTAGAAACAGTTTTGGACCCAATACTGACCCCTGTGGGACGCCACAAGCATTGTCCAAGCATGATGATGTATATTCCCCCAACTTCACAAACTGTTTTCTGTTAAGTAGCTTCTCACCCAGTGCAACACCAACCCCCTAATCCCATACTGTTCAAGTTTATTGATTAATATGTCATGATTGATTGTATCAAAGCCTTTTTAAGGTCTATAAATATTCCAACTGAATGTAATTTGTGGTCTATGGCGTTTGTAATCTCCTCAACTGATTCTATTAATGCAAGTGATGTTGAACTATGTGCTCTGAATCCATATTGACTATCAGTAAGTAATTTATGTTTATTTATGAATTTGTCTAATCTATTATTGAATAACTTTTCTAATAATTTGGAAAATTGTGGAAGCAAAGAAACAGGTCTATAATTTGTGAAGTGGTGTCTATCCCCAGTCTTATACAGCGGCACAACCTTAGCTATTTTCATTTGATTGGGAAATTTACTGGTTTGAAATGATAAGTTACAGATGTATGTTAATGGTTCTACAATCCATTCAATGACCTGTTTTACCACCACCATATCAATTTCATTTAAATCGGTAGATGTTTTATATTTACAATTATTCACAATGTCTATCATTTCTTTTCCATCCACTGCTGTGAGGAACATTGAACAGGGATTTCTTTCTATGAGATTATTATCCCAATCCTCAGGTTGGGAATCGGGAATTTTTTCTGCCAAGCTTGGTCCAATATTTACAAAAAATTATTAAAACCGTTGACTACCTCATCCTTATTTTCCTTCTTGACATTATTATCAATGAAATACTGAGGGTAACTCTGTTTTTTATTACCATTTTTGATAATGCTATTTAATATATCCCATATTCCTTTAATATTGTTTTTGTTATTATATAATATGTTACTATAATATTCCTTCCTACATACCCGTATAATATTAGTTAATCTATTTTTGTATTTCTTATATCTATTTTCTGCCTCTTTAGTCTTAGTTTTATGAATTCTCTATACAGTGTATTTTTCTTATTACATGCATTTCGTAACCCTTTCGTCATCCATGGTCGATCTTGGATTTTTTGTTTTCTGTAGTCATGTTTAATTGGACAATTTTTGTCATATAATGATGTAAATATTTGTAAAAAAGTTTCATATGCACTATCAACATCACTTTCACTGTATACCTTTTCCCAGTTTTGCTCCTGTAAATCCTTCTTTAGTGTGTTCATGTTTTCCTCTGTCCGCACTCGCCTGTATTTTATTTTCTCCTCTGGCTGATTCCGCCGATGGTTTCTATTATAAACGATGAAAACTGGTAGATGATCACTAATGTCATTGATTAATAATCCACTCACAGTGTTATTCTCAATATCATTGCTGAATATATTATCAATTAAGGTGGCACTATGGGATGTAATTCTGCTTGGCCTGGTGATTTTTGGATATAATGTTGTGTGGGCCGCTGAAGAGGAGGTACTGCTGGCCCACCACCACCAGAGGGCACCCTGCCTGGAGTGTGGGCTCCAGGCACCAGAGGGCGCTGCCGCCTCACAGGAGCAGCCGGGGTGACAGCTGACACTCATCACCTGTGACAGCTGTCACCACTCATCTGATCTGCATCGGTATATCAGCAAGACGTCATCTCCACCTCTTTGCCGAGATATCGTTCTACCTGAAAGGTAATATCCTCAGCCTGACTGCTTGATAGAAAGCCCTTTTGTGATTTTTGTGAGTGATAACAGACTTTTTCTCCAACGAGAGGTGGAGGTAGCTTCCCTGCCGTGCAGATTGCTGGGTGCAGACGCACCCACATTTAATTGTGTTTTTGTTCCTCGCCAGCAGTACCAGGTCCGACACGCGGAGGCAGTGGCCACCTGGGAGTTCGGGACTTGGCGGCTCCAGTATTCCCGGGGTCTGGTGGCGGAGGAAATCGTGTGGTTCCGGTTCTGCTTTGGACAGGCGTCTCCTATCTTCGAGCCTGCCCACACGACACCTTGTAATTTGACCTCTGATCTATTGTGTAATCTGTTGTGTTTGTTGTGCACGTTCGCAACAGTAAAGTGTTGTTATTTGACCTATTCCATTGTCCGTTCATTTGCGCCCCCTGTTGTGGGTCCGTGTACTTACACTTTCCCAACAGGATATCTCGGCCAACGTCATGGATCCCGAGGGGCGTCAACCGGCTGTTGAACGGCCAATGGAAGAACAGGGTGCACAGGCGCCCGCAGGAGGAATGATCGGTGAGTTGCAGCGGATCCTCACCGTTTTCACGGCTCGGTTGGATTTAATGACCGAGCAGAACGTTCTCCTTAACCGCAGGGTGGAGGCTCTCGCCGCGCAGGTGGAGGCGCGCCCTCAGGGCGCTGCTGCGGCTCTCCCTCCTGTCGACCCTGTGCGTAACAGTGACGTTCCACAGGTCGTTCAACGACCCCTTCCACCTTCCCCGGAAGCATACATAAGCCCCCCAGAGCCGTACGGGGCTGGTGTGGAGACGTGTGCGGACTTCCTTATGCAGTGTTCGCTCGTCTTCGCACAACGTCCTGTCATGTACGCGACTGATTCTAGCAAGATAGCTTATGTAATTAATCTGCTTCGCGGCAAGGCACGCGCTTGGGCTACAGCGCTTTGGGAGCAAAATTCACGGCTCCTTCTGACATATGATGGGTTTGTGAGGGAGTTCAGAACAGTGTTCGATCACCCAAATAGAGGAGAGACCGCTTCAACCGTGCTGCTGTCAATGAGACAGGGGCGCCGGAGCGCAGCCGCTTATGCAGTCGACTTCCACATCGCGGCTGCGAGGTCCGGCTGGAATAACACTGCCCTCCGCGCCGCCTTCGTAAACGGACTGTCGTTGGTCCTAAAGGAGCTCCTGGTGGCCAAGGACGAACCGCGGGATTTAGACGGGCTTATTGATCTCGTTATACGATTAGACAATCGGTTAGAGGAACGCCGTCGGGAGCGAGGCGAAGGACGTGACCGGATACGCGCCGCCCCTCTCCCTTCCGGGTTCGAAAAGGGGCCGCCCTCCCCACGCTCCACAGCCGCAGCGCTTTGTGGGGCAACAGCTCCCCCTGTTGACGTTGTTAGGGAGACGCACAGGGCCAAAATGGGAAGGCTGATCCGTGGAGTGTTTTCTCTGCAGCTCAACAGAGCACACAGAGAGAGACTGCCCCAAACGGCCAAAACGTCAACACTCGCCCTTAGAGACTGGGCTAAGGGGGGGTCAAGACATTCAAGTGAGACACACACAAATTGCTACACGACTCCCAGTCACAATCCTGAGCGGGGATTTAACCCTTCAAGCCCGAGCACTGGTGGACACGGGGTCAGAAGGGAATCTGCTAGACAGCAGATGGGCAAAGGAGGTAGGGCTCCCTCTGGTGGCGCTTCCTACGCCATTGCAGGTGCGGGCACTAGATGGCACCCTCCTCCCTTTACTCACACACAAGACACCACCAGTAACTCTGGTGGTGTCTGGAAACCACCGGGAGGAGATTGAGTTTTTTTGTAACTCCTGCCACCTCCCGCGTGATTTTGGGCATCCCATGGATGTTAAAACACAATCCCCGGATCAATTGGCCGTCTGGGGTGGTGGTTCAGTGGAGCGAAACCTGCCATCGGGTGTGTTTAGGATCCTCGGTTCCTCCTGGTTCCCAGGCTAAGGAGGAGGTCAAAGTCCCGCCCAATCTGACGGCAGTGCCAGTTGAGTACCACGATCTTGCTGACGTCTTCAGCAAGGATCTGGCACTCACCCTTCCCCTGCACCGTCCGTACGATTGTGCCATTGATTTGGTTCCAGGCGCTGAGTTCCCGTCCAGCAGGCTGTACAACCTCTCACGACCTGAGCGCGAATCAATGGAGACCTACATCCGGGACTCATTAGCTGCCGGGCTGATCCGGAACTCCACCTCCCCGATGGGGGCAGGTTTCTTTTTTGTGGGCAAGAAAGATGGCGGACTTCGTCCATGTATTGATTACAGGGGGCTGAATGAGATTACGGTTTGCAACCGATACCCGTTGCCATTATTAGATTCCGTGTTCACCCCCCTGCATGGAGCCAAAATCTTTACTAAACTGGATCTTAGAAATGCGTATCACCTGGTTCGGATCCGGAAGGGAGACGAATGGAAGACGGCATTCAACACCCCATTAGGTCACTTTGAGTACCTGGTCATGCCGTTCGGCCTCACAAACGCCCCCGCGACGTTCCAAGCATTAGTTAATGATGTCTTGCGGGATTCCTGCACCGATTCGTCTTCGTATATCTAGACGATATACTCATCTTTTCTCCGGATCCTGAGACTCATGTCCGGCATGTACGTCAGGTCCTGCAGCGGTTGTTGGAGAACCGGCTGTTTGTGAAGGGCGAGAAGTGAGTTCCACCGCACCTCTTTGTCCTTCCTGGGGTTTATCATCTCCCCCAACTCCGTCGCTCCTGATCCAGCCAAGGTTGCGGCGGTGAGAGACTGGCCCCAACCCACCAGCCGTAGGAAGCTGCAACAGTTCCTCGGCTTTGCTAATTTCTACAGGAGGTTCATTAAGGGCTACAGTCAGGTAGTTAGCCCCCTGACAGCCCTGACCTCACCAAAAGTTCCCTTCACCTGGTCGGATCGTTGCGATGCCGCGTTCAAAGAGTTGAAACGGCGCTTCTCGTCTGCACCCGTTCTGTTGCAGCCCGATCCTAGTCGCCAGTTAGTGGTTGAAGTGGACGCCTCGGACTCAGGGATAGGAGCTGTGCTTTCCCAGATCGGGAAGACCGATAAGGTCCTTCACCCGTGTGCCTATTTTTCCCGCAGGTTGACCCCGGCCGAACGGAACTATGACGTCGGCAATCGAGAACTCCTTGCGGTGAAAGAGGCTCTTGAAGAGTGGAGACATCTGTTGGAGGGAACGTCCGTGCCATTCACGGTTTTCACTGACCACCGGAACCTGGAGTATATCAGGACCGCCAAGCGGCTGAATCCCAGGCAAGCCCGCTGGTCACTGTTCTTCGGCCGTTTTGACTTCCGGATCACCTACCGTCCCGGGACCAAGAACCAGAGATCGGATGCCTTGTCCCGGGTACATGAAGATGAAGTCAAAACGGAGTTGTCGGATCCACCGGAACCCATCATCCCGGAGTCCACTATCGTGGCCACCCTCACCTGGGACGTAGAGAGAACCGTCCGGGAGGTCCTGGCACGAAGCCCGGACCCCGGAACTGGGCCAAAGAACAGACTTTACGTCCCACCAGAAGCTAGGGCTGCAGTCCTGGACTTCTGTCACGGCTCTAAGCTCTCCTGTCATCCAGGGGTGCGAAGAACCGTGGCAGTTGTCCGGCAGCGCTTCTGGTGGGCGTCCCTAGAGGCCGACGTCCGGGATTATATCCAGGCCTGCACCACCTGCGCCAGGGGCAAGCCTGACCATCGTAGGGCTTCGGGTCTGCTCCAGCCGCTGCCCGTGCCCCATCGCCCCTGGTCCCACATCGGCCTGGATTTTGTCACGGGTCTCCCGCCGTCCCAGGGCAACACCACCATCTTCACGATAGTGGACCGATTCTCCAAGGCGGCCCACTTCGTGGCCCTCCCGAAGCTCCCGACGGCCCAGGAGACAGCGGACCTCCTGGTTCACCACGTCGTCCGGCTGCATGGGATCCCAACAGACATTGTCTCAGATCGCGGTCCCCAGTTCTCCTCGCACGTCTGGAGGAGCTTCTGCCGGGAACTGGGGGCCACGGTGAGTCTCTCATCTGGGTACCATCCCCAGACCAACGGGCAAGCAGAACGGGCCAATCAGGAGATGGAGCAGGCCCTGCGTTGCGTGACAGCCGCGCACCCGGCGGCCTGGAGTACCCATCTGGCCTGGATCGAGTATGCCCATAACAGCCAGGTGTCGTCAGCCACCGGCCTCTCCCCTTTCGAGGTATGTCTGGGGTACCAACCGCCTTTGTTTCCAGTGGTTGAGGGAGAGGTCGGTGTGCCCTCGGTCCAGGCCCACCTACGGAAGTGCCGTCGGGTGTGGCGTGCCGCCCGTTCTGCCTTGCTGAGGGCCCGGATGAGGTCAAAGGCCCATGCAGACCGTCGGCGGACCCCGGCCCCTGCGTATCGTCCAGGGCAGGAGGTGTGGTTGTCGACAAAGGACATCCCCCCTCAAAGTGGACTCCCCCAAGTTACAGGACCGTTACATCGGTCCCTTCAAAATCCAGAAGGTCATCAGTCCAGCCGCAGTGAGGCTTCAGCTGCCGGCCTCACTGCGGATCCATCCTGTATTTCACGTGTCCCGAATCAAACCACATCACACCTCACCCCTCTGTACTCCGGGTCCGGCACCGCCTCCTGCCCGGATCATCGATGGCGAGCCGGCTTGGACTGTGCGCCGGCTTTTGGATGCCCGTAGGATGGGCCGGGGCTTCCAGTATTTGGTGGACTGGGAGGGGTACGGACCTGAAGAACGCTCCTGGGTGAAGAGGAGCTTCATTCTGGACCCGGCCCTCCTGGCCGATTTCTACCGCCGCCACCCGGACAAGCCTGGTCGGGCGCCAGGAGGCGCCCGTTGAGGGGGGGGGTCCTGTTGTGTGGGCCGCTGAAGAGGAGGTACTGCTGGCCCACCACCACCAGAGGGCACCCTGCCTGGAGTGCGGGCTCCAGGCACCAGAGGGCGCTGCCGCCTCACAGGAGCAGCCGGGGTGACAGCTGACACTCATCACCTGTGACAGCTGTCACCACTCATCTGATCTGCATCGGTATATCAGCAAGACGTCATCTCCACCTCTTTGCCGAGATATCATTCTACCTGAAAGGTAATATCCTCAGCCTGACTGCTTGATAGAAAGCCCTTTTTGTGAGTGATAACAGACTTTTTCTCCAAGAGGTGGAGGTAGCTTCCCTGCCATGCAGATTGCTGGGTGCAGACGCACCCACATTTAATTGTGTTTTTGTTCCTCGCCAGCAGTACCAGGTCCGACACGCGGAGGCAGTGGCCACCTGGGAGTTCGGGACTTGGCGGCTCCAGTATTCCCGGGGTCTGGTGGCGGAGGAAATCGTGTGGTTCCGGTTCTGCTTTGGACAGGCGTCTCCTATCTTCGAGCCTGCCCACACGACACCTTGTAATTTGACCTCTGATCTATTGTGTAATCTGTTGTTTGTTGTGCACGTTTGCAACAGTAAAGTGTTGTTGTTTGACCTATTCCATTGTCCGTTCATTTGCGCCCCCTGTTGTGGGTCCGTGTACTTACACTCTCCCAACATATAAACTCATACTGTACATTATACTGATAAATTCATCTGTTATTTTATGCTCATTTGGATTGAGCAGATCAATATTTAAGTCACCACAAATGAACACAGTTTTTTGATTAGTTTTTGAGAACATTTTTCCCATACAGTCAGTGAATGTTTCAATACTAGATCCTGGTGCTCTATATATACAGCTGACTAATACATTTTTGCTTTTTTCTTCACATATTTCAATAGTTATACATTCTAATAAGTTATCGATCACAGTTGTCATATTGTCTACTATTTTATGATCCATGTTCTTATCCACATACACAGCCACTCCTCCTCCACTCTTATTTTTTCTGTTTACACAGTTAAATTCATATCCATCCAGTTCAAAATCCATTCCTTTATCTTCATTGATCCATGTTTCTGATATAGCAATTATGTTAAATATTTTTTTTAATTGACTTAAATATTCTTTAATGTTAAAGTTTGCATATAGACTTCTGCTGTTGAAATGGATTATTGATCATTTGTTATCCGTTCTAATGATCCGATTAAACTGTTCATCTGTATAATAGCAACAACTGTCATTGATATTTGAGAAGAAATTATTGTCCGGGTCTATATCGTGCTCCAAGTCCAGTACATTGTGGTCTGTGTATTTAAATGTTCTCAGTTCTAGTTTTCCATGATCAGCAATCCTTTGAGTTATATCCTTCTTGTCTCCAGATGTAGATGATGTAGTAGATGAATAGGTTCCTCTGGTCTGTGTCATGGTGTTGTGATGTGTTTGTGTCCTCATACCTTATTGGTCGTATTTGTCCAGATCCTCGATGTTCCTGATTACCATAACCTTCGCTTGTTCTGGTGTTCCATTCAATTTGATAAATGTTTTGCAGTTGGATGTCCATGTCTGTTGAATTTTTGTCTGCTTTTTTAAGAGACAAGCTTTCCTGGCGATGTCTGTGTTTCTTTTGGTCAGATGTTCATTGATGAATACATTTGTTCCTTTGAGTTTCCGTCCCTGTTTTAACAATGCCATTTTATGTTTTCTGTTGACAAACCTCATAACTGCTCGCTTGTCTCCATCCTCTCTCCTGGGCAGGGGGTGGCACGCTTCAATGTTATTACAGTCCATTTGAATACCTTTAGATTGCAGGAAGTCAGCCACCTGTTGTTCCACTGAGCTGGCCTCCTGCTCACTGGCCTCCCCTCCGCTGTCTTCTGACACCGCCCGTGCGTAGGATCGAGGTTTAATATGAATTCCTGTAATACTAACATTGTTCATCCTTGTGTACTGTTCCAACTCCGCAACACGGTTCTCCAGTTGCACCAGACGCCGGTCTTTCTCGGCATTCTGGATCCGGAGAGCCTTCACTTCTTCCACCAGCTCCATAATGGATTTCTGCTGCATTTTAACAGAGATTTCCTCAGACAAAAAGTCCAGGGACTTCTTGATATCGTCTCCCTCCTCCGCCATCAGTGCCTTCTTTGGACCCATGGGGCCTCGGGCTTCAGGTGGAGCCGCGCCGGTGGAAAACAATCCTGCTGTGGATCAGCGAACGTCACACTAATAATGTGATTATTAACTGTCAGATGACAATGTAAAACCTCTTAATCATTCTAAAGTTGATTGTAAGCAGAAACAAGGCAGTTTCAAGGGCAAATTAATAAATTTGATTTGATTTGATATTTTGGGAACGGGTCGGGTTCCTGAGGGTGAGCGTTACATTCCCACACCCCAGTCCAGTAGGTGGACTGGGGTGTGGGAATTTTTGGGCCTCAAACTTCATTTAGTTTGAGGCCCAAAACCATAAACAGCTGAAGTTGCACTTTCTTTCTCCATCATGTCTTCAGATGTCCCCTCATTCAGATTTGCCACCAGGATTGGAGAGATGTGGAGTGAATCTGAACGATCCTCAGACCTGAAGATGATCGGAGAGAGAGAGAGGTGGAGGACGTTTATCTGTGGAAAAAATTTAGTCTGTTGTGGCATTAATTCAGCTGAGTTCTGTGATTCGTGTTTTCCACGTGGTTTTCCATCATTATTTAAAGGGGGGAGACGAAGGAAGAAAGTATACTTCCAGTTTACCCTTTCACAATAATAGCCCAGTTAACTTCCGAAAACGTCACAGGATTAAAAAAAAAAAAAAAAAAAAAACACTTCTTGGAATTTATTGGAAACTATTAATTAATTAATTCAATAATAAATAAGGACATGATCGAGGCTCGGGAAGCATGGGATGAGCTGCTTGGTCTGCTGCCATCGCAACACAGACCCAGATAAGTGGCAGAAAATGAATGAATGAATAATAAATGAAGTGTTGGAGTTAAAATCTCAATTATGTGTGAGTTTGTCTGAAAATAAAATATGCACAGAAATGGGGGGAAAACAGAAAATTATAATGGAGTCTTAATTCCTTGCAAACAGTGAATTGTTCCTGTCTCAGCTTGTAATCACTTTGCTGTGAACAGAGTGAAAATCAGTCTCTTAAATGTTTGTGAAGCAGCTCAGGCGTTTCAATTTTTTTACTGTGTGCAGTAATCTGAGTGAAAAAGAGTATTGTATAGTATAGTATAGTTCCATAGATATAAGGAGTTAAGTTGGACTTAACTTGTTCATAATTCACTGATACAAAAAAATCTGAGTGATTTTTTTTTATTCTGATATTTGAAGTATTTTTCTTTCAACATGTATTTTTTTTTGTTAAAACAATATTAATTTTAATGTTAACTCCAGTTAACACAGCTACCAATAAGACTGGAATAACAGAAAGTATTCCAAAGGTGCGTTGCATTATGGGTCCCGGAAAGGATCCATAATAAATGATCGCCTATTTCTTATTCCTACCAGACTGACAATTAACCTGTGCATCATGATCGATGGCCAACTATCTTTCTTCAACCGTGTTGCCTTGATCTCTCCCGTTCAAGCCGCATCGCATGAGTTAATATAAGTAAAAATCCGGTCTTATCGAACTCGATGGGCCGTGGTTATCTCTCGCCTTGCATTGACTACTGTAAAGTCCTTCTAACGGGGTTCCCAGCTTGCATGGCCATGTTTGGTTTTCAATCAACCCAATGGGCACATTACCCCTGCTCCTTATCAAACTCCATCAAGTATTCATTGCCACCTGCCTCAAACTCACCTCTAATGTTTGCCTTCAAAGTGACTACTACGTAGGTCTGGGTCTGAGACCATCTGCTTATCCAGGTCTGGGTTGCGACGGCAGTAAACCACACATCTTATCCTACACTTCCCTATCCTTGACCAAATCTACTAACTCTTCCTAGGGGATCCCGAGGTGTTCCCAAGCCAGCTGGGTTATATTCTAACATGTCCTGGGTCTTCCCCGGGACCTCCTTCCAGTTGAATGTGCCTGGAAGACTTCCCTAGGGAGATGACCAGGGGGCATCCTTATGAGCAAAACACCCAGCTGGCTCCTTTCAAGATGAGGATCCAGCAGGTCTACTCCAAGTTCCTCTTGGATATTCAAGATTCTCACTGTGTTCTGGAGTGTAAGCCAGAGGAATCTCATTTCCGTTGCTTGTATTCGCAACCTTGTCCTTTCAGTATTTACATGTATGAAACTGGTGGCCTCCACAAGACGGCCTGCTCCCATGTAGATAAGATCGCATTCAAAGCTGATGAAAACTCCTTGATTCATTGTTGCAGGTAATTATAATTATACACCAAAAAACACATGGGGGGGGGGCTATATTCCATTCCTGCTATTAAAAACCCCTAAAGCTTACATACTGTAGCTTTCTGTTTGAGTGAAACAGTTATTATATAATTTATTTATTTTAATCATGTGGACTCCAGAACATTAGTTCGAAACACTATTGTTTCAAAGGTGTTGAACCATTTCAGAACAGCGTTTCGAGTAGACCATAAGTAATTTGCCGTACCATTGAAAACATTTGGTATCATCCATATTATTAACATGATCTGTAGAGTCTTTCAGGGTCCCATCATCCCCTGTGCACTTGGAGTGGTTCTAGTTCAACTCAGCAGTTGTCAGAAACGGAAATGACGTCACCGCTCATCATGCGTGAGGAAAAGAAATGCAAACCAGGCATTTAGACGGTGCATCTGGAAAGTATTCACAGCACTTCACTTTTTCCACATTTTGTTTTGTTAGAGCCTTATTCTAAAATGGATTAATTAATTTTTTCCTCAAACTTCTGACACAATACCCCATAATGACAAAGTAAAAAAAGTTTTTTTTTCTTTTTAGATTTTTACAAATTTATTAAAGATAAAAAAAAAACTAAGAAATCACATATTTGTAAGTATTCACAGTCTTTGCCATGAAGCTAAAAATTGAGCTCAGGTGCCTCCTGTTTCCACTGATCATCCTTGAGATGTTTCTGCAGTTTAAGTGGAGTCCACCTGGGGTAAATTCAGTTGATTGGACATTATTTGGAAAGGCACACACCTGTCTACATATAGGGTCCCACAGTTGACAGTGCATGTCAAAGCATGCATAAGGTTGGAATAACATAAGAAAATGTGGAAAAAGTGAAGCACTGTGAATACTTTCTGGATCCACTGTAAATTAATGGATCTATAGATTTTTAAAAGTCAAATCCCAGGAAAAATCACACCCAGGTTACATGCCATCGATATTCCCATTCCAGAAGGTCTCTAATTTCTCGATAACTGCAAGGAAATAACAAATCTCTGTGCTATGCCATGTTAGTGTGCAGACGGAACCACTCCATGTGCGCAAAGGATCACGGGACCCTGAAATTGTCTGGCTATTGTTTTGTTCTACTTTTATTGTCTTGTTCTGTTGTATATTTCATCTTATATTTGGCCGCATTCTGTGTGCCATATTTCTCAGCGTGATGCTAGCTTATGTTGTTAGCTGACGTGAACACAGGTATCACATCCAGAAAGTGAACAAAAAAATCTCAGCATAAGTCACTATTGGCTCACTGAAATAACACTAAAATATTCTAGATTATGTGCGTAATGACGCAATTGTATCAAATTTGCATATGGTGGGAAACTGAACGTATCATGATGTATTGAAAGTTGGATTCTTTTGTTTATTTGGGGTTGTTTGTTTGTTTGTTTGATGGAATGGAAGTGGAGAAGACAGGGGAGACTTCAGAGCGCTAATGTGTGTACTGTTTTTGTAGTTAAGTCATTAAATTAGCAACACTGTATGGTGAACACTTCTCCATAGGCTAAACAAAGTTGCTTTTTTGATTGTTTTGGTGCGTCAGAGGTCACCAGATTTTAACCAGTTTGTATTCCCTCTTAGGTTGGAGATGTAAGAGATGGCAGTATTGACTGGTTTGGGTGGTTAGACTGCTTTGGTTTGGGTTTCTTCTTATTTTTCTGCAATTTCGTTAGCATGCTGTTCCACACTCCAGTCCAGTTGGTGGCGGTAATACACTAACTGGTTTGCTAGCCTCCAAAAAAAATCGAAAAGAAGTAGCAGAAGAAGAAGAAGCAGCAGAAGGCGAAGAAGAAGAAGAAGGTTTGCGGTGCTCGGATGAGACCACACAACCTTTGTTCCTTTTTTTTTCCTTCCACCGCGACATCTCGTCAATGCTTTTAGCAAAATACCGCTCACACACTGTGGTCCGGCGGCCGTTGATGGCTGGTTTTTCGAAGACGGAAACGAGCTGAGTAGAGATTATTCGGCCGTACATCTCCTTTGGTGACCGTGAGGGATCTGTTGTTCCTGTCAGCTGCTAAATGGAAATAAAACGTGGAACTGAAAGTGGCAGCGGTCGAGGTGCGTTTGATGCTTATCGGGAAAAATCACATTCCCCTTCTGTTGTTTAAATTTCATGCCTTGTTATTTTTATTTATTTATTTATTTATTTTTCAGGGAGTTAGCAGATAACTGTTTTATGTCTGTAATGTTCCTGCAGGGCTTTGCTGTCCAGACTGGGAGGTTTTATTGTGTCCTTATTGATTTGGTGATCTGTGTGGATCAGGCTTTCCTCTCTCTCCCTCTCTTTTTAAACCAACAGCCTTTTTTGTTACATTAAACTAACCTGCGTTTTTAAATGATGTGACCCAGCACATCAAGTGTTCGTGTTCAGATTGCACATTTTACTTTTTGATGTGATGATCACTCATTTGCACTTTAAAGGGGTACTCTCCTTTTTTGGGTTGAAGTGGAAAAACCACCCTGTTGTTATTGATACTGCCAACTGCTATTAGTATGGCACAACCCTTACTTTACAACTAGAAATACAGCTTTGATGCCATCGTGTTCCTCTTTATCTCACGATAATCACTGCAGTTCCTTATTTTATGGCGCATGGTCGCGCCAGCTTATTCTTGGATGCCATAGAAACTGTCAGAATATAGTTTGTACAATAACCACTTCAATAAAAATCCTGTGGCGTTAAAGCACGAGCATACTTCCATAGCAGAATGCAAGATATGTGCCTCACATATCTACCAGCATCCCGTGTGATGCTGAACCATGCATGCATTTAACCACCAGGGGGCAGATTAGCACTAAATCTGAATTTGTGCTGTCATTTCAGCTCTTCTGACGTATTTGTTGCTGTTAAGCTGCATAGTTGTCCCCAAATTTACGGTTATACAACAAAGCCCAACACCATTTTCGTTTTGTTGTTGCTCCACTTGTGTCGATTGTCCAGACTTTATTTTCAAATTGAATCATCATAAAAGAGGGTCTGGATCCACTCATATTATAGTATGCAAATTAAAAATATTACAGAATTGGCTCTTGATCATATTGAAATTCTGCTACTGAGCAAAACTTCCAGTATGCGGAAAGCCGTGGTCCCTAACGTAGATCTACTTTTCATATTTCCAAACTTTATGCATTTGTGGAAAATTAAACTCGAACTCACTAACTGTTAATTTGTGAGGCCATGTAGCTGAGTCATCAGGTTTCGCATCTTATTCCGACATCGCAAGCATGCAGTGCTCTTCCAGAAATGGCAGCAAGTTTCAAGCTAGTGCAAAGCAACCATGGGTTTGTCCCAGTGCTCCTACTAGAGCATACCGATTAGCAAGTGGCGACAGAGGCATTTTGTTCTCAACGTTGACATTGGATGCTGATTGGCTGAGAGCCCCATGTCACCATCGCAGTATCATTGTCGCACAACCATTGCAAAGTTTGGAGAGAAAATTATTTTAGATATCGACAAAACAAAACTCCATACTAAGTACCGTAGACTTTTAAAAACAAAACAACTCAAATATTTAGAGTTGTTGTTAAAGGTTTTCACGCAACAACTGCACCACCTTTTCTGCAGTGCCATAAACAAATTAAAATGTGTGAAATACCAAGGGGCTGAATACTTTTGCAAGCCACTGTATGAGGCTGGTTGTTGCTATTTAATCTTCTGATTTCCATAAAATGTAAACATTTCTCTGATTGGATTGAGAGTAGTCACCCAGTCTGCATGCACTAGAAATGTTCTCTGTTCCTACCACAAAGCAGGGGTGACAGTCCCGAACTACTGACCAAACATTGTATTTCTATGATAGCTGATGCTTTTTAAACCATTAAAATTGTTCTGAAATAAATACAGTCTATTGGCTTTTTTATTTCAGAATGATTTTTTTTATTATTATTATTATTCAATGTTTTTTCTCCATAATAATCGAATAATTCAACACACAGTTGATCACCTCAGGGGTTCCTGGGCTTTTTCAGGTGGGGTGGGGGGGAGGGGGTGATGGACATGCTGATGCTCCTGACGTGTCTGTGCAGAACATGTATCATTTTTTTGAGCAGAACAGCTTGCTAAATGTTTGCCTGCATTGATTATTTAACAAAACAACAGTTACATGTATAAATCTAGAGGTTTTTTTAATATAAGCTAACATGGGAGAAAAGTGAGCTAGCTTATGAACAAAGTTAGGAACAGACAACAGGCTAACATTCCGGAACTTTGCATCACAGAGCCACTTTGCCTATGAAAGAACTGGATGATATACTGTCGTCTCTTCACTTCTTTCTCCTGCCTAAGCTTCTTTTTTTTTTTTTTTTTTTTTTGCTCTCTGAGCTGGCTTGCCTCTCCTCCTGCACTCACTGTCTGTGAAGGTTTCTGCAGAAGCCTGACGGAGCAGGTCAACTGAACCATTTTACGTAAATACAGAGGGGTGAGCGTTGAGAAATGTTTCCAAAACAAATAAACGTAGTGTTACCAATACATTGTAAATAAAATATATGTGATTCTAAGTTTATAACTGAGTGTCATGTTATTTTGTCATTATTATAATTGTAGTAGGGGCCTCTCTGGGCCCCTGTCAATCATGGGCCCTTCTCCTTATTCTCCCCTTTTCGGTGCCCCTGGTACTATGTGATGGAGTGTTACGTTAGCAACACCCAAAATCATTTTCTCCTCGAGCATCATTGTGCTTCTCCAGCATCATTGTGCTCAGTCACAATGATGGCAACGGGTTTCTTAGCCATAATCAGCACCTGATGTTCAAATTCTGGAGTCAGTAGCTCCATAGCCACTTCACAATCAAGAAAGGTGAGTGGATCCAAACCCTCTTTTTTTTAAAGAGGGTTGAATTGCAAAAGAATTGCTGCACAAAAGGGAAAAATTTAAATAGCATTGATGAACTGTGTGTAAAATAGTAAATGCTTACAGTTCCTCTGATTTCATGTATTTTATGTACCATCTTAAATCCTCCTTAATGTTTCATTGTAAATTTAGCCATATCTCCACATCCAGTATTCCAGTATACTTTCTTTATTTTATAGCTGTTGTTTACCTCTTTTAAGCTTCTGGGGTCCTCACGTGTTTTACGCAACAAGTATGTGTGCTGTGAATTGTGGGTAGTTCTAGGCAAATTCTGCAGAAATGCTATTGTGCAAAAAGTCCCCATAAAGGGCTCAAAATGTCCATGAGAGAGCCCTTGTGCACTAGATGATTTGACCATTGGAGCCCCTCACAGGCAGAGCTGCAACAATTAATTCATTAATCAACAATTAATCAACAGCTGGTTTGATAATCAGTTATTCATTCGGAGTAATTTTGTTTTTGTTTTTTTTGGGGGGGGGGGGGGGTTAAAATACCCAATTTAACTGATTGCATCTTCAGAAATGTGAATATTTTCTGGTTTAATTTACTAGACTCTTTACTCCTCTCCAGCATTAAACTGATTATATTTGGCTGATGGACAAAACAAGACATTTGAAGGCATTATCTTGAGCTCTGAAAAACATGGATTGACATTTTCTGACATTTTATGGATGTGTAACAGCCAATCGATTAAAATAATTGATCAATTATGAAAGCAATCTTAGGCTACTTGCAGCCCTTGCAGGAACGTGCATCAAAGTGTGTGTGTCCTTGAGTGTGGACATTGAAATTGTGCCTGTTGTTCAAATAGGATTTTTGTCTTCTTTTGTGGTGGTCGTGTGGTTTTAGTTTTACTGCTGTGGTTGACAAAGGTATTGCAGTTCATGGTCAGATTGCATTGCACGGTGCAGGGGACATACACAAATGACGTACAGGCAGTGGGAAGCGTAGCGACCAACAGGGTTTGTTGTCTGTCGATAAGATCTTTTCTTTTTTTTATACCTGACAGCTATACACCACCAGCACCTTGGTTCATTTCAAACAGACTGTGTTCTTTCCTGTTGTAACATCACTCAGACTTGTCCAAGGTCCAACAGCCCTCTGTTTGTGTCTCTGTTGCCATTTTCCTTTTATCTGCTTCACGGTGAGAGGGTTATTCCTTTGATGTCGGATGATTGGTCGATCCTGCCTTCTGACCTATGATCCTCATTCCAGCCTTTGATCCTAATCACTGAACTAATCACCAATCTTAATTACAGGAGCAAAGGAATCCGGATCAGAGAACAAATATCAGAGGCAGGATCGGGGTCAAAGGAATAAGGATCAAAGATCAAAGGCAAGATCTGTCCCTTGATCTCACTCCACATCCAGATTTAATCAGTTCTTCTTCAAGTGTAGAAAATCAGATGGCTTAATGGTTCGGTCTTACTGCTCTGACCACTTTCATTGAAATCCCTTCATGCCCTTTTGAGATTTCTTGCTGAGAAACTTCAATAGAAACCCAGTGGTAATAGATACAAGTTTATTGTGATTGATTAAATTTTCTTTGCATAAAATATGAGATAAAATCAGGCATAAGCACAGTAGTTTTGTATGCAGATGGAAAGTTATCACGTAAAGCATATTTTAGGATACATGAGACCTGCTGTCTGTAGAATACGTCTACAGATGGATCCAAAGTCATGAATCTTTTTTTTCACTTAAAAGAAAGGATGAAATATGTAAAATAGATAAGTGTATCAAATATCCTTAACTTTAATCCCTGTTTGACATATTGTGTGCGTTCCTTCCAAGAGTTTCTCTCAAATCTTGGGAAATAGTAATCCATTCCTTCTGAAGAAAGCTACTGAGCTTTTTGAAGCTGGATGATTGCCTGCTTTTAGCTTTCAGACCTGCTCTTCTCACACCAGTTGATTGGTAGAGATGTCTGGAAGTAATGGCGTGTGCTCACGGTAAACTGCAGGATTTTTTTTCTTTTTGCCGTAAATAATCCCTCCACTAATCTGACATTTGGTGTCGTTATTTTGATGTAAGATTAATTTACAACCTCAGATTGTGGCTCTTGGAGGAATACGATTACAGTGAAGAATTGTGTGCCTGCCTGTGTGCGCGTGTGTGTATGTGAGTGTTTTGGGGGACTTTGGCCTGTATGACCACTGTGACAGCAGTGTCCACATTCTTAGCACAAAGTCAAACCATTTTCTGTGGATATGGGACATTAGGGTTCATGATCGGAATCTGAAGGTGTAGCTCAGGTGGTGTCCACATAACAGGACAATTTGGAATGGTCAAGTCTGAGATTCACCAACTCCTTATCTAAGGCCATGGTACTCTACCAGAAACCAGAAAATTGCCCCCTCTTGTTTTGGAGTTGCCTGAAGTGACTAGAGATGGCAAATGATATTTTATCAATGCCATTATTGATTCTGATGGTTTATTTTCTTACCAGTTCCTAACCAATTTTCTGTGTGTGTGTGGGGGGGGTAGGCCACAGATTTTGAGCATTAGTGCAGCTGTTTTCCTTGTTGCATGATTGCAGAGTTTTGCGCTGTCAGAAAAGAATGGCTGCATTGTTAAGCGATATTAATAAGGCATACGATTCCAGTGGATTGAAAAATTTGCAACCGGTTTCTAGTTGGAACTAGTTCTTGATTCCCATCCCTACTACTGATTGGGGTCTTGCTCACGACTGAAAACAATATGATCGAGGTTGCGTCAGTTGTAGTACAAATGGACTGTGCTTGGTACTGGAGTTTTAAATCTTACCAGATCCCTCTCTGTAGGAGGGGTCTGGTTAGGTTTAAAACTCCAGCTTTTGCTGGATTCTGTTATTCTTCTCTACAAGAGTCAAGACAGAAGTCAGACTACCAGAGTAAAAAATTTAGCTGAGGAAGCTTCTGCGATTAGAAGCGAAACATCCTCGCATCAATCAACCCAGTCCAGTCGAGGATTCAAGCTTCTCTACTATGGAAACCACCTGGACAACTGAAGGCCTTCACAGAAACTTTGCTTAGTACTGTCATAGCTAAGAAGTAACTGATTCCAAAGGTACAAAGGCCTCACCACTGCATCTTTGCACACAAACAGTTGAGATGTTTCAGGCATCTGATTGAGGCCCAGTCCCAATACTCTCACTTTGCCCTACCACTTCACCCTTTCCTTTTATTTTCCACAAATGTTGCATGTTTGCAAAATGGGCGACATGGTAGAGCAAAGGAAGAGTATTGGGATTGGACCTAAGGTGCCTCCTGAATTCCTGCATTTGAAGGTTTATCATGCATGTCCCACTTGTGGGAGGTCCCATTGGGGGGAGACCCCACAGTAGGCCAATAGCAAGCTGGAGGGATTATTCATAGATACCATCTGGTCTGGGAATGCCTTGGGATCTCCTAGGAGGAGCTGTAGGAGGTATCTGAAGAGAGAGACATATGTTTACCTTACTTAAACTGCAGCACAGTCACAGCTCAGGCCTGGATAATTATTGGAAAATTAATCGGTAGATATCTGTAGTAGTTTTGCGTTCCTGATTAAATTGATCAGAAACAGCTTGTACCATTTCCAGATGAACACTAACTGCTTCATTAGTTTCCGAGTAATCACACTAGCAGATGGGCAAAATTGTAACTTCATTAACAGTTTTAAAGGAGTTACAACATTCATCTTACTAACTGAGACGCAAAACATTTTAAACTACACATACAGCAGTTACTTTTGGAATCGACACAGATCTTTTACGCCACAAAATATCCAGCAGAGCAGAAACAGAAAAATCAATTCCATTATGTTAGAGCAGCTATACAGTATTTATTTGATATCGTTATGTTGATTTGGTCCTTCAGAGTGAAATAAAATCCTCTGGAATGTTTTCACAATGGACTGTGGAAAAGCCTTTGCCACAGAACATGAGACACAACACTGTTCTGGTATCAGTAAAGCATGTTTCTGTGATGCAAAGGACTGCTTTGGAGGCAAAGGCGTAACTACAGGAGCAACATGGCAGGAATCTTAGCTTTAAACTTTAGACAAAACATTGATGATGACAAGAAGAAGGATTAAGAAGCAGACAGGGCACCCTACGTCTTTCTGAATACAGATGAATGGCCCAAGTGTGCAAGATAGGAACATTAAGATAAAGGAAAAATCCAGAACCGGGACAGACAGGGAACATTGAGAAAAGATTGCTGAGATACTGAGCAAAACACAGAATTATTTGGGAGCTCTGGATGCTAAATACCAGTTAAAGTGGAAAGATTGAGTGTGTACCTCAGATGCTGGTGGACCGAGTTGAGCAGGTCAAGTGTTATGATTGAGGTGGCAGGCAACTTGGAAAATGGAACGTGTGTGGCTGGGGACCTTTAGATATGGAATGTAGGACAGATCAGTGGAGCCATTTGGGCCCACTGAAGGGCAGCTTGAGGCTTTCCATTGAGGGTTCTGTAGACTTGGATGCTGGTAGAGTACATTCACCGCTGGCACCATGTATGGAAAAATGCTTTGGTGCAGAACATAGATGAAGACTGGCTGACACAAGAGCTGGTACTTATTGGAGTCTTGAAGTTGACCAATATATCCGACAATATCAGCCTTTCACTAATATTTTGCCACCGGCGTTATTTTTGCAGATGTAAAAACTTTTACTTTACGTTATAACAATGCAGAAAAACACTTTGGCTGTTGTAAATGGTGCCATCATGTAGTTTGCCCACCAGAGGGTGCTCCGCCGGCATTGTTTACAATGCTATCAAGAATGACTGGGACCTCCATCACCCCTTGGTCGCGTTGGCTACAACAGACAGCTGCCATTCATTTTCACTCAACCTGGGTATTTTTCAGTGACAAGACACAAGTGGCTGCTATGCCACTAGCTAGGCATGACCAAAATAGACAATAATTCTATATTTTTGCAAATTCTGAGCAATGCAACACGACAACTGACAATCTGAGTGAAGGCAGCATGACATACTTTAGTTGATTGTTGTTTATATTTATAATTATTCATAATAAAGTTCATGTTTATCAGTGAAACATCAAGCCTCAATTATATTTCTTTGTCATAAGGGTTTGAGAATGAAATGTTAGGAATAATTGTTTTTTTGTTTTTTTTTTGTATTTATTAGTATCAAAAGATTATTTTACCTCCTAAGTTCGATATCGGCCTCTTCCCCAAAACAATATCCATGTAGGTCGGGCTGTATGGGGGACTACTCAGGCCAGAGGTTGAGGGCCTGGTGTAGGAGCTGCAGCGGATTCTGCTTGGCTGGGGTTGGATCTGGCTGATGGCTAACATGTGACAGTACTGTCTGGAGGCCAGCAGTTTCTGGAACTGTAGCTTTGTCCACATGGAAACTATCCAACCCTAGGAATGGTGGAGGAACAGA